>NW_028276458.1:0-133862 GCF_052056855.1 Sturnus vulgaris | reverse complement strand
TCGGGCCTTGCGAAGCTCTGTGTACTGCGAGCGCTGCTACTCGCAGCTGAGAAGGACCGTGGAGCTAGCGGCGAATTCGGAGAGCTCTTCGCTGCACTGCGCCGCTCGCAAGCGGCTTCGTTCTTCGCCTTCTGCCGTCCGGTGAGAGCTGAACTCGAGCGGTCAGTTGCAGCTCTGCCCAACAGCGTGTTCTCAGTTCTGCGGGCAAGCACGCCCTCTTGCCTTGGCCCGAGAGCAAAGTCCCGAGCGAGCACTCGACTCAGTGCAATGCACCCGGAAGGACGCTCTCGCTCGTCTTTCAAGGAGCGATTCCTAACAGCAGAAGCAGCAGAGGCACAAACTGCACGACGAGAAGGGACAACGTAGAACACGTCTCTGTCCTGGCACATTTGCGTGTGCGATACTTCCCTCCGGCTCTTCGGGCCTTGCGAAGCTCTGTGTACTGCGAGCGCTGCTACTCGCAGCTGAGAAGGACCGTGGAGCTAGCGGCGAATTCGGAGAGCTCTTCGCTGCACTGCGCCGCTCGCAAGCGGCTTCGTTCTTCGCCTTCTGCCGTCCGGCGAGAGCTGAACTCCAGCGGTCAGTTGCAGCTCTGCCCAACAGCGTGTTCTCAGTTCTGCGGGCAAGCACGCCCTCTTGCCTTGGCCCCGAGAGCAAAGTCCCGAGCGAGCACTCGACTCAGTGCAATGCACCCGGAAGGACGCTCTCGCTCGTCTTTCAAGGAGCGATTCCTAACAGCAGAAGCAGCAGAGGCACAAACTGCACGACGAGAAGGGACAACGTAGAACACGTCTCTGTCCTGGCACATTTGCGTGTGCGATACTTCCCTCCGGCTCTTCGGGCCTTGCGAAGCTCTGTGTACTGCGAGCGCTGCTACTCGCAGCTGAGAAGGACCGTGGAGCTAGCGGCGAATTCGGAGAGCTCTTCGCTGCACTGCGCCGCTCGCAAGCGGCTTCGTTCTTCGCCTTCTGCCGTCCGGCGAGAGCTGAACTCCAGCGGTCAGTTGCAGCTCTGCCCAACAGCGTGTTCTCAGTTCTGCGGGCAAGCACGCCCTCTTGCCTTGGCCCCGAGAGCAAAGTCCCGAGCGAGCACTCGACTCAGTGCAATGCACCCGGAAGGACGCTCTCGCTCGTCTTTCAAGGAGCGATTCCTAACAGCAGAAGCAGCAGAGGCACAAACTGCACGACGAGAAGGGACAACGTAGAACACGTCTCTGTCCTGGCACATTTGCGTGTGCGATACTTCCCTCCGGCTCTTCGGGCCTTGCGAAGCTCTGTGTACTGCGAGCGCTGCTACTCGCAGCTGAGAAGGACCGTGGAGCTAGCGGCGAATTCGGAGAGCTCTTCGCTGCACTGCGCCGCTCGCAAGCGGCTTCGTTCTTCGCCTTCTGCCGTCCGGCGAGAGCTGAACTCGAGCGGTCAGTTGCAGCTCTGCCCAACAGCGTGTTCTCAGTTCTGCGGGCAAGCACGCCCTCTTGCCTTGGCCCCGAGAGCAAAGTCCCGAGCGAGCACTCGACTCAGTGCAATGCACCCGGAAGGACGCTCTCGCTCGTCTTTCAAGGAGCGATTCCTAACAGCAGAAGCAGCAGAGGCACAAACTGCACGACGAGAGGGGACAACGTAGAACACGTCTCTGTCCTGGCACATTTGCGTGTGCGATACTTCCCTCCGGCTCTTCGGGCCTTGCGAAGCTCTGTGTACTGCGAGCGCTGCTACTCGCAGCTGAGAAGGACCGTGGAGCTAGCGGCGAATTCGGAGAGCTCTTCGCTGCACTGCGCCGCTCGCAAGCGGCTTCGTTCTTCGCCTTCTGCCGTCCGGCGAGAGCTGAACTCCAGCGGTCAGTTGCAGCTCTGCCCAACAGCGTGTTCTCAGTTCTGCGGGCAAGCACGCCCTCTTGCCTTGGCCCCGAGAGCAAAGTCCCGAGCGAGCACTCGACTCAGTGCAATGCACCCGGAAGGACGCTCTCGCTCGTCTTTCAAGGAGCGATTCCTAACAGCAGAAGCAGCAGAGGCACAAACTGCACGACGAGAAGGGACAACGTAGAACACGTCTCTGTCCTGGCACATTTGCGTGTGCGATACTTCCCTCCGGCTCTTCGGGCCTTGCGAAGCTCTGTGTACTGCGAGCGCTGCTACTCGCAGCTGAGAAGGACCGTGGAGCTAGCGGCGAATTCGGAGAGCTCTTCGCTGCACTGCGCCGCTCGCAAGCGGCTTCGTTCTTCGCCTTCTGCCGTCCGGCGAGAGCTGAACTCCAGCGGTCAGTTGCAGCTCTGCCCAACAGCGTGTTCTCAGTTCTGCGGGCAAGCACGCCCTCTTGCCTTGGCCCCGAGTGCAAAGTCCCGAGCGAGCACTCGACTCAGTGCAATGCACCCGGAAGGACGCTCTCGCTCGTCTTTCAAGGAGCGATTCCTAACAGCAGAAGCAGCAGAGGCACAAACTGCACGACGAGAAGGGACAACGTAGAACACGTCTCTGTCCTGGCACATTTGCGTGTGCGATACTTCCCTCCGGCTCTTCGGGCCTTGCGAAGCTCTGTGTACTGCGAGCGCTGCTACTCGCAGCTGAGAAGGACCGTGGAGCTAGCGGCGAATTCGGAGAGCTCTTCGCTGCACTGCGCCGCTCGCAAGCGGCTTCGTTCTTCGCCTTCTGCCGTCCGGCGAGAGCTGAACTCGAGCGGTCAGTTGCAGCTCTGCCCAACAGCGTGTTCTCAGTTCTGCGGGCAAGCACGCCCTCTTGCCTTGGCCCCGAGAGCAAAGTCCCGAGCGAGCACTCGACTCAGTGCAATGCACCCGGAAGGACGCTCTCGCTCGTCTTTCAAGGAGCGATTCCTAACAGCAGAAGCAGCAGAGGCACAAACTGCACGACGAGAAGGGACAACGTAAAACACGTCTCTGTCCTGGCACATTTGCGTGTGCGATACTTCCCTCCGGCTCTTCGGGCCTTGCGAAGCTCTGTGTACTGCGAGCGCTGCTACTCGCAGCTGAGAAGGACCGTGGAGCTAGCGGCGAATTCGGAGAGCTCTTCGCTGCACTGCGCCGCTCGCAAGCGGCTTCGTTCTTCGCCTTCTGCCGTCCGGCGAGAGCTGAACTCCAGCGGTCAGTTGCAGCTCTGCCCAACAGCGTGTTCTCAGTTCTGCGGGCAAGCACGCCCTCTTGCCTTGGCCCCGAGAGCAAAGTCCCGAGCGAGCACTCGACTCAGTGCAATGCACAAGGAAGGACGCTCTCGCTCGTCTTTCAAGGAGCGATTCCTAACAGCAGAAGCAGCAGAGGCACAAACTGCACGACGAGAAGGGACAACGTAGAACACGTCTCTGTCCTGGCACATTTGCGTGTGCGATACTTCCCTCCGGCTCTTCGGGCCTTGCGAAGCTCTGTGTACTGCGAGCGCTGCTACTCGCAGCTGAGAAGGACCGTGGAGCTAGCGGCGAATTCGGAGAGCTCTTCGCTGCACTGCGCCGCTCGCAAGCGGCTTCGTTCTTCGCCTTCTGCCGTCCGGCGAGAGCTGAACTCGAGCGGTCAGTTGCAGCTCTGCCCAACAGCGTGTTCTCAGTTCTGCGGGCAAGCACGCCCTCTTGCCTTGGCCCCGAGAGCAAAGTCCCGAGCGAGCACTCGACTCAGTGCAATGCACCCGGAAGGACGCTCTCGCTCGTCTTTCAAGGAGCGATTCCTAACAGCAGAAGCAGCAGAGGCACAAACTGCACGACGAGAAGGGACAACGTAGAACACGTCTCTGTCCTGGCACATTTGCGTGTGCGATACTTCCCTCCGGCTCTTCGGGCCTTGCGAAGCTCTGTGTACTGCGAGCGCTGCTACTCGCAGCTGAGAAGGACCGTGGAGCTAGCGGCGAATTCGGAGAGCTCTTCGCTGCACTGCGCCGCTCGCAAGCGGCTTCGTTCTTCGCCTTCTGCCGTCCGGCGAGAGCTGAACTCGAGCGGTCAGTTGCAGCTCTGCCCAACAGCGTGTTCTCAGTTCTGCGGGCAAGCACGCCCTCTTGCCTTGGCCCCGAGAGCAAAGTCCCGAGCGAGCACTCGACTCAGTGCAATGCACCCGGAAGGACGCTCTCGCTCGTCTTTCAAGGAGCGATTCCTAACAGCAGAAGCAGCAGAGGCACAAACTGCACGACGAGAAGGGACAACGTAGAACACGTCTCTGTCCTGGCACATTTGCGTGTGCGATACTTCCCTCCGGCTCTTCGGGCCTTGCGAAGCTCTGTGTACTGCGAGCGCTGCTACTCGCAGCTGAGAAGGACCGTGGAGCTAGCGGCGAATTCGGAGAGCTCTTCGCTGCACTGCGCCGCTCGCAAGCGGCTTCGTTCTTCGCCTTCTGCCGTCCGGCGAGAGCTGAACTCCAGCGGTCAGTTGCAGCTCTGCCCAACAGCGTGTTCTCAGTTCTGCGGGCAAGCACGCCCTCTTGCCTTGGCCCCGAGTGCAAAGTCCCGAGCGAGCACTCGACTCAGTGCAATGCACCCGGAAGGACGCTCTCGCTCGTCTTTCAAGGAGCGATTCCTAACAGCAGAAGCAGCAGAGGCACAAACTGCACGACGAGAAGGGACAACGTAGAACACGTCTCTGTCCTGGCACATTTGCGTGTGCGATACTTCCCTCCGGCTCTTCGGGCCTTGCGAAGCTCTGTGTACTGCGAGCGCTGCTACTCGCAGCTGAGAAGGACCGTGGAGCTAGCGGCGAATTCGGAGAGCTCTTCGCTGCACTGCGCCGCTCGCAAGCGGCTTCGTTCTTCGCCTTCTGCCGTCCGGCGAGAGCTGAACTCGAGCGGTCAGTTGCAGCTCTGCCCAACAGCGTGTTCTCAGTTCTGCGGGCAAGCACGCCCTCTTGCCTTGGCCCCGAGAGCAAAGTCCCGAGCGAGCACTCGACTCAGTGCAATGCACCCGGAAGGACGCTCTCGCTCGTCTTTCAAGGAGCGATTCCTAACAGCAGAAGCAGCAGAGGCACAAACTGCACGACGAGAAGGGACAACGTAGAACACGTCTCTGTCCTGGCACATTTGCGTGTGCGATACTTCCCTCCGGCTCTTCGGGCCTTGCGAAGCTCTGTGTACTGCGAGCGCTGCTACTCGCAGCTGAGAAGGACCGTGGAGCTAGCGGCGAATTCGGAGAGCTCTTCGCTGCACTGCGCCGCTCGCAAGCGGCTTCGTTCTTCGCCTTCTGCCGTCCGGCGAGAGCTGAACTCCAGCGGTCAGTTGCAGCTCTGCCCAACAGCGTGTTCTCAGTTCTGCGGGCAAGCACGCCCTCTTGCCTTGGCCCCGAGAGCAAAGTCCCGAGCGAGCACTCGACTCAGTGCAATGCACAAGGAAGGACGCTCTCGCTCGTCTTTCAAGGAGCGATTCCTAACAGCAGAAGCAGCAGAGGCACAAACTGCACGACGAGAAGGGACAACGTAGAACACGTCTCTGTCCTGGCACATTTGCGTGTGCGATACTTCCCTCCGGCTCTTCGGGCCTTGCGAAGCTCTGTGTACTGCGAGCGCTGCTACTCGCAGCTGAGAAGGACCGTGGAGCTAGCGGCGAATTCGGAGAGCTCTTCGCTGCACTGCGCCGCTCGCAAGCGGCTTCGTTCTTCGCCTTCTGCCGTCCGGCGAGAGCTGAACTCCAGCGGTCAGTTGCAGCTCTGCCCAACAGCGTGTTCTCAGTTCTGCGGGCAAGCACGCCCTCTTGCCTTGGCCCCGAGAGCAAAGTCCCGAGCGAGCACTCGACTCAGTGCAATGCACCCGGAAGGACGCTCTCGCTCGTCTTTCAAGGAGCGATTCCTAACAGCAGAAGCAGCAGAGGCACAAACTGCACGACGAGAAGGGACAACGTAGAACACGTCTCTGTCCTGGCACATTTGCGTGTGCGATACTTCCCTCCGGCTCTTCGGGCCTTGCGAAGCTCTGTGTACTGCGAGCGCTGCTACTCGCAGCTGAGAAGGACCGTGGAGCTAGCGGCGAATTCGGAGAGCTCTTCGCTGCACTGCGCCGCTCGCAAGCGGCTTCGTTCTTCGCCTTCTGCCGTCCGGCGAGAGCTGAACTCGAGCGGTCAGTTGCAGCTCTGCCCAACAGCGTGTTCTCAGTTCTGCGGGCAAGCACGCCCTCTTGCCTTGGCCCCGAGAGCAAAGTCCCGAGCGAGCACTCGACTCAGTGCAATGCACCCGGAAGGACGCTCTCGCTCGTCTTTCAAGGAGCGATTCCTAACAGCAGAAGCAGCAGAGGCACAAACTGCACGACGAGAGGGGACAACGTAGAACACGTCTCTGTCCTGGCACATTTGCGTGTGCGATACTTCCCTCCGGGTCTTCGGGCCTTGCGAAGCTCTGTGTACTGCGAGCGCTGCTACTCGCAGCTGAGAAGGACCGTGGAGCTAGCGGCGAATTCGGAGAGCTCTTCGCTGCACTGCGCCGCTCGCAAGCGGCTTCGTTCTTCGCCTTCTGCCGTCCGGCGAGAGCTGAACTCGAGCGGTCAGTTGCAGCTCTGCCCAACAGCGTGTTCTCAGTTCTGCGGGCAAGCACGCCCTCTTGCCTTGGCCCCGAGAGCAAAGTCCCGAGCGAGCACTCGACTCAGTGCAATGCACCCGGAAGGACGCTCTCGCTCGTCTTTCAAGGAGCGATTCCTAACAGCAGAAGCAGCAGAGGCACAAACTGCACGACGAGAGGGGACAACGTAGAACACGTCTCTGTCCTGGCACATTTGCGTGTGCGATACTTCCCTCCGGCTCTTCGGGCCTTGCGAAGCTCTGTGTACTGCGAGCGCTGCTACTCGCAGCTGAGAAGGACCGTGGAGCTAGCGGCGAATTCGGAGAGCTCTTCGCTGCACTGCGCCGCTCGCAAGCGGCTTCGTTCTTCGCCTTCTGCCGTCCGGCGAGAGCTGAACTCCAGCGGTCAGTTGCAGCTCTGCCCAACAGCGTGTTCTCAGTTCTGCGGGCAAGCACGCCCTCTTGCCTTGGCCCCGAGAGCAAAGTCCCGAGCGAGCACTCGACTCAGTGCAATGCACCCGGAAGGACGCTCTCGCTCGTCTTTCAAGGAGCGATTCCTAACAGCAGAAGCAGCAGAGGCACAAACTGCACGACGAGAAGGGACAACGTAGAACACGTCTCTGTCCTGGCACATTTGCGTGTGCGATACTTCCCTCCGGCTCTTCGGGCCTTGCGAAGCTCTGTGTACTGCGAGCGCTGCTACTCGCAGCTGAGAAGGACCGTGGAGCTAGCGGCGAATTCGGAGAGCTCTTCGCTGCACTGCGCCGCTCGCAAGCGGCTTCGTTCTTCGCCTTCTGCCGTCCGGCGAGAGCTGAACTCCAGCGGTCAGTTGCAGCTCTGCCCAACAGCGTGTTCTCAGTTCTGCGGGCAAGCACGCCCTCTTGCCTTGGCCCCGAGTGCAAAGTCCCGAGCGAGCACTCGACTCAGTGCAATGCACCCGGAAGGACGCTCTCGCTCGTCTTTCAAGGAGCGATTCCTAACAGCAGAAGCAGCAGAGGCACAAACTGCACGACGAGAAGGGACAACGTAGAACACGTCTCTGTCCTGGCACATTTGCGTGTGCGATACTTCCCTCCGGCTCTTCGGGCCTTGCGAAGCTCTGTGTACTGCGAGCGCTGCTACTCGCAGCTGAGAAGGACCGTGGAGCTAGCGGCGAATTCGGAGAGCTCTTCGCTGCACTGCGCCGCTCGCAAGCGGCTTCGTTCTTCGCCTTCTGCCGTCCGGCGAGAGCTGAACTCGAGCGGTCAGTTGCAGCTCTGCCCAACAGCGTGTTCTCAGTTCTGCGGGCAAGCACGCCCTCTTGCCTTGGCCCCGAGAGCAAAGTCCCGAGCGAGCACTCGACTCAGTGCAATGCACCCGGAAGGACGCTCTCGCTCGTCTTTCAAGGAGCGATTCCTAACAGCAGAAGCAGCAGAGGCACAAACTGCACGACGAGAAGGGACAACGTAGAACACGTCTCTGTCCTGGCACATTTGCCTGTGCCATACTTCCCTCCGGCTCTTCGGGCCTTGCGAAGCTCTGTGTACTGCGAGCGCTGCTACTCGCAGCTGAGAAGGACCGTGGAGCTAGCGGCGAATTCGGAGAGCTCTTCGCTGCACTGCGCCGCTCGCAAGCGGCTTCGTTCTTCGCCTTCTGCCGTCCGGCGAGAGCTGAACTCCAGCGGTCAGTTGCAGCTCTGCCCAACAGCGTGTTCTCAGTTCTGCGGGCAAGCACGCCCTCTTGCCTTGGCCCCGAGAGCAAAGTCCCGAGCGAGCACTCGACTCAGTGCAATGCACAAGGAAGGACGCTCTCGCTCGTCTTTCAAGGAGCGATTCCTAACAGCAGAAGCAGCAGAGGCACAAACTGCACGACGAGAAGGGACAACGTAGAACACGTCTCTGTCCTGGCACATTTGCGTGTGCGATACTTCCCTCCGGCTCTTCGGGCCTTGCGAAGCTCTGTGTACTGCGAGCGCTGCTACTCGCAGCTGAGAAGGACCGTGGAGCTAGCGGCGAATTCGGAGAGCTCTTCGCTGCACTGCGCCGCTCGCAAGCGGCTTCGTTCTTCGCCTTCTGCCGTCCGGCGAGAGCTGAACTCCAGCGGTCAGTTGCAGCTCTGCCCAACAGCGTGTTCTCAGTTCTGCGGGCAAGCACGCCCTCTTGCCTTGGCCCCGAGAGCAAAGTCCCGAGCGAGCACTCGACTCAGTGCAATGCACCCGGAAGGACGCTCTCGCTCGCCTTTCAAGGAGCGATTCCTAACAGCAGAAGCAGCAGAGGCACAAACTGCACGACGAGAAGGGACAACGTAGAACACGTCTCTGTCCTGGCACATTTGCGTGTGCGATACTTCCCTCCGGCTCTTCGGGCCTTGCGAAGCTCTGTGTACTGCGAGCGCTGCTACTCGCAGCTGAGAAGGACCGTGGAGCTAGCGGCGAATTCGGAGAGCTCTTCGCTGCACTGCGCCGCTCGCAAGCGGCTTCGTTCTTCGCCTTCTGCCGTCCGGCGAGAGCTGAACTCCAGCGGTCAGTTGCAGCTCTGCCCAACAGCGTGTTCTCAGTTCTGCGGGCAAGCACGCCCTCTTGCCTTGGCCCCGAGAGCAAAGTCCCGAGCGAGCACTCGACTCAGTGCAATGCACCCGGAAGGACGCTCTCGCTCGCCTTTCAAGGAGCGATTCCTAACAGCAGAAGCAGCAGAGGCACAAACTGCACGACGAGAAGGGACAACGTAGAACACGTCTCTGTCCTGGCACATTTGCGTGTGCGATACTTCCCTCCGGCTCTTCGGGCCTTGCGAAGCTCTGTGTACTGCGAGCGCTGCTACTCGCAGCTGAGAAGGACCGTGGAGCTAGCGGCGAATTCGGAGAGCTCTTCGCTGCACTGCGCCGCTCGCAAGCGGCTTCGTTCTTCGCCTTCTGCCGTCCGGCGAGAGTTGAACTCGAGCGGTCAGTTGCAGCTCTGCCCAACAGCGTGTTCTCAGTTCTGCGGGCAAGCACGCCCTCTTGCCTTGGCCCCGAGAGCAAAGTCCCGAGCGAGCACTCGACTCAGTGCAATGCACCCGGAAGGACGCTCTCGCTCGTCTTTCAAGGAGCGATTCCTAACAGCAGAAGCAGCAGAGGCACAAACTGCACGACGAGAGGGGACAACGTAGAACACGTCTCTGTCCTGGCACATTTGCGTGTGCGATACTTCCCTCCGGCTCTTCGGGCCTTGCGAAGCTCTGTGTACTGCGAGCGCTGCTACTCGCAGCTGAGAAGGACCGTGGAGCTAGCGGCGAATTCGGAGAGCTCTTCGCTGCACTGCGCCGCTCGCAAGCGGCTTCGTTCTTCGCCTTCTGCCGTCCGGCGAGAGCTGAACTCCAGCGGTCAGTTGCAGCTCTGCCCAACAGCGTGTTCTCAGTTCTGCGGGCAAGCACGCCCTCTTGCCTTGGCCCCGAGAGCAAAGTCCCGAGCGAGCACTCGACTCAGTGCAATGCACCCGGAAGGACGCTCTCGCTCGTCTTTCAAGGAGCGATTCCTAACAGCAGAAGCAGCAGAGGCACAAACTGCACGACGAGAGGGGACAACGTAGAACACGTCTCTGTCCTGGCACATTTGCGTGTGCGATACTTCCCTCCGGCTCTTCGGGCCTTGCGAAGCTCTGTGTACTGCGAGCGCTGCTACTCGCAGCTGAGAAGGACCGTGGAGCTAGCGGCGAATTCGGAGAGCTCTTCGCTGCACTGCGCCGCTCGCAAGCGGCTTCGTTCTTCGCCTTCTGCCGTCCGGCGAGAGCTGAACTCCAGCGGTCAGTTGCAGCTCTGCCCAACAGCGTGTTCTCAGTTCTGCGGGCAAGCACGCCCTCTTGCCTTGGCCCCGAGAGCAAAGTCCCGAGCGAGCACTCGACTCAGTGCAATGCACCCGGAAGGACGCTCTCGCTCGTCTTTCAAGGAGCGATTCCTAACAGCAGAAGCAGCAGAGGCACAAACTGCACGACGAGAAGGGACAACGTAGAACACGTCTCTGTCCTGGCACATTTGCGTGTGCGATACTTCCCTCCGGCTCTTCGGGCCTTGCGAAGCTCTGTGTACTGCGAGCGCTGCTACTCGCAGCTGAGAAGGACCGTGGAGCTAGCGGCGAATTCGGAGAGCTCTTCGCTGCACTGCGCCGCTCGCAAGCGGCTTCGTTCTTCGCCTTCTGCCGTCCGGCGAGAGCTGAACTCCAGCGGTCAGTTGCAGCTCTGCCCAACAGCGTGTTCTCAGTTCTGCGGGCAAGCACGCCCTCTTGCCTTGGCCCCGAGTGCAAAGTCCCGAGCGAGCACTCGACTCAGTGCAATGCACCCGGAAGGACGCTCTCGCTCGTCTTTCAAGGAGCGATTCCTAACAGCAGAAGCAGCAGAGGCACAAACTGCACGACGAGAAGGGACAACGTAGAACACGTCTCTGTCCTGGCACATTTGCGTGTGCGATACTTCCCTCCGGCTCTTCGGGCCTTGCGAAGCTCTGTGTACTGCGAGCGCTGCTACTCGCAGCTGAGAAGGACCGTGGAGCTAGCGGCGAATTCGGAGAGCTCTTCGCTGCACTGCGCCGCTCGCAAGCGGCTTCGTTCTTCGCCTTCTGCCGTCCGGTGAGAGCTGAACTCGAGCGGTCAGTTGCAGCTCTGCCCAACAGCGTGTTCTCAGTTCTGCGGGCAAGCACGCCCTCTTGCCTTGGCCCCGAGAGCAAAGTCCCGAGCGAGCACTCGACTCAGTGCAATGCACCCGGAAGGACGCTCTCGCTCGTCTTTCAAGGAGCGATTCCTAACAGCAGAAGCAGCAGAGGCACAAACTGCACGACGAGAAGGGACAACGTAGAACACGTCTCTGTCCTGGCACATTTGCGTGTGCGATACTTCCCTCCGGCTCTTCGGGCCTTGCGAAGCTCTGTGTACTGCGAGCGCTGCTACTCGCAGCTGAGAAGGACCGTGGAGCTAGCGGCGAATTCGGAGAGCTCTTCGCTGCACTGCGCCGCTCGCAAGCGGCTTCGTTCTTCGCCTTCTGCCGTCCGGCGAGAGCTGAACTCCAGCGGTCAGTTGCAGCTCTGCCCAACAGCGTGTTCTCAGTTCTGCGGGCAAGCACGCCCTCTTGCCTTGGCCCCGAGAGCAAAGTCCCGAGCGAGCACTCGACTCAGTGCAATGCACAAGGAAGGACGCTCTCGCTCGTCTTTCAAGGAGCGATTCCTAACAGCAGAAGCAGCAGAGGCACAAACTGCACGACGAGAAGGGACAACGTAGAACACGTCTCTGTCCTGGCACATTTGCGTGTGCGATACTTCCCTCCGGCTCTTCGGGCCTTGCGAAGCTCTGTGTACTGCGAGCGCTGCTACTCGCAGCTGAGAAGGACCGTGGAGCTAGCGGCGAATTCGGAGAGCTCTTCGCTGCACTGCGCCGCTCGCAAGCGGCTTCGTTCTTCGCCTTCTGCCGTCCGGCGAGAGCTGAACTCCAGCGGTCAGTTGCAGCTCTGCCCAACAGCGTGTTCTCAGTTCTGCGGGCAAGCACGCCCTCTTGCCTTGGCCCCGAGAGCAAAGTCCCGAGCGAGCACTCGACTCAGTGCAATGCACCCGGAAGGACGCTCTCGCTCGTCTTTCAAGGAGCGATTCCTAACAGCAGAAGCAGCAGAGGCACAAACTGCACGACGAGAAGGGACAACGTAGAACACGTCTCTGTCCTGGCACATTTGCGTGTGCGATACTTCCCTCCGGCTCTTCGGGCCTTGCGAAGCTCTGTGTACTGCGAGCGCTGCTACTCGCAGCTGAGAAGGACCGTGGAGCTAGCGGCGAATTCGGAGAGCTCTTCGCTGCACTGCGCCGCTCGCAAGCGGCTTCGTTCTTCGCCTTCTGCCGTCCGGCGAGAGCTGAACTCGAGCGGTCAGTTGCAGCTCTGCCCAACAGCGTGTTCTCAGTTCTGCGGGCAAGCACGCCCTCTTGCCTTGGCCCCGAGAGCAAAGTCCCGAGCGAGCACTCGACTCAGTGCAATGCACCCGGAAGGACGCTCTCGCTCGTCTTTCAAGGAGCGATTCCTAACAGCAGAAGCAGCAGAGGCACAAACTGCACGACGAGAGGGGACAACGTAGAACACGTCTCTGTCCTGGCACATTTGCGTGTGCGATACTTCCCTCCGGCTCTTCGGGCCTTGCGAAGCTCTGTGTACTGCGAGCGCTGCTACTCGCAGCTGAGAAGGACCGTGGAGCTAGCGGCGAATTCGGAGAGCTCTTCGCTGCACTGCGCCGCTCGCAAGCGGCTTCGTTCTTCGCCTTCTGCCGTCCGGCGAGAGCTGAACTCCAGCGGTCAGTTGCAGCTCTGCCCAACAGCGTGTTCTCAGTTCTGCGGGCAAGCACGCCCTCTTGCCTTGGCCCCGAGAGCAAAGTCCCGAGCGAGCACTCGACTCAGTGCAATGCACCCGGAAGGACGCTCTCGCTCGTCTTTCAAGGAGCGATTCCTAACAGCAGAAGCAGCAGAGGCACAAACTGCACGACGAGAAGGGACAACGTAGAACACGTCTCTGTCCTGGCACATTTGCGTGTGCGATACTTCCCTCCGGCTCTTCGGGCCTTGCGAAGCTCTGTGTACTGCGAGCGCTGCTACTCGCAGCTGAGAAGGACCGTGGAGCTAGCGGCGAATTCGGAGAGCTCTTCGCTGCACTGCGCCGCTCGCAAGCGGCTTCGTTCTTCGCCTTCTGCCGTCCGGCGAGAGCTGAACTCCAGCGGTCAGTTGCAGCTCTGCCCAACAGCGTGTTCTCAGTTCTGCGGGCAAGCACGCCCTCTTGCCTTGGCCCCGAGTGCAAAGTCCCGAGCGAGCACTCGACTCAGTGCAATGCACCCGGAAGGACGCTCTCGCTCGTCTTTCAAGGAGCGATTCCTAACAGCAGAAGCAGCAGAGGCACAAACTGCACGACGAGAAGGGACAACGTAGAACACGTCTCTGTCCTGGCACATTTGCGTGTGCGATACTTCCCTCCGGCTCTTCGGGCCTTGCGAAGCTCTGTGTACTGCGAGCGCTGCTACTCGCAGCTGAGAAGGACCGTGGAGCTAGCGGCGAATTCGGAGAGCTCTTCGCTGCACTGCGCCGCTCGCAAGCGGCTTCGTTCTTCGCCTTCTGCCGTCCGGCGAGAGCTGAACTCGAGCGGTCAGTTGCAGCTCTGCCCAACAGCGTGTTCTCAGTTCTGCGGGCAAGCACGCCCTCTTGCCTTGGCCCCGAGAGCAAAGTCCCGAGCGAGCACTCGACTCAGTGCAATGCACCCGGAAGGACGCTCTCGCTCGTCTTTCAAGGAGCGATTCCTAACAGCAGAAGCAGCAGAGGCACAAACTGCACGACGAGAAGGGACAACGTAGAACACGTCTCTGTCCTGGCACATTTGCGTGTGCGATACTTCCCTCCGGCTCTTCGGGCCTTGCGAAGCTCTGTGTACTGCGAGCGCTGCTACTCGCAGCTGAGAAGGACCGTGGAGCTAGCGGCGAATTCGGAGAGCTCTTCGCTGCACTGCGCCGCTCGCAAGCGGCTTCGTTCTTCGCCTTCTGCCGTCCGGCGAGAGCTGAACTCCAGCGGTCAGTTGCAGCTCTGCCCAACAGCGTGTTCTCAGTTCTGCGGGCAAGCACGCCCTCTTGCCTTGGCCCCGAGAGCAAAGTCCCGAGCGAGCACTCGACTCAGTGCAATGCACAAGGAAGGACGCTCTCGCTCGTCTTTCAAGGAGCGATTCCTAACAGCAGAAGCAGCAGAGGCACAAACTGCACGACGAGAAGGGACAACGTAGAACACGTCTCTGTCCTGGCACATTTGCGTGTGCGATACTTCCCTCCGGCTCTTCGGGCCTTGCGAAGCTCTGTGTACTGCGAGCGCTGCTACTCGCAGCTGAGAAGGACCGTGGAGCTAGCGGCGAATTCGGAGAGCTCTTCGCTGCACTGCGCCGCTCGCAAGCGGCTTCGTTCTTCGCCTTCTGCCGTCCGGCGAGAGCTGAACTCCAGCGGTCAGTTGCAGCTCTGCCCAACAGCGTGTTCTCAGTTCTGCGGGCAAGCACGCCCTCTTGCCTTGGCCCCGAGAGCAAAGTCCCGAGCGAGCACTCGACTCAGTGCAATGCACCCGGAAGGACGCTCTCGCTCGTCTTTCAAGGAGCGATTCCTAACAGCAGAAGCAGCAGAGGCACAAACTGCACGACGAGAAGGGACAACGTAGAACACGTCTCTGTCCTGGCACATTTGCGTGTGCGATACTTCCCTCCGGCTCTTCGGGCCTTGCGAAGCTCTGTGTACTGCGAGCGCTGCTACTCGCAGCTGAGAAGGACCGTGGAGCTAGCGGCGAATTCGGAGAGCTCTTCGCTGCACTGCGCCGCTCGCAAGCGGCTTCGTTCTTCGCCTTCTGCCGTCCGGCGAGAGCTGAACTCGAGCGGTCAGTTGCAGCTCTGCCCAACAGCGTGTTCTCAGTTCTGCGGGCAAGCACGCCCTCTTGCCTTGGCCCCGAGAGCAAAGTCCCGAGCGAGCACTCGACTCAGTGCAATGCACCCGGAAGGACGCTCTCGCTCGTCTTTCAAGGAGCGATTCCTAACAGCAGAAGCAGCAGAGGCACAAACTGCACGACGAGAGGGGACAACGTAGAACACGTCTCTGTCCTGGCACATTTGCGTGTGCGATACTTCCCTCCGGGTCTTCGGGCCTTGCGAAGCTCTGTGTACTGCGAGCGCTGCTACTCGCAGCTGAGAAGGACCGTGGAGCTAGCGGCGAATTCGGAGAGCTCTTCGCTGCACTGCGCCGCTCGCA
Organism: Sturnus vulgaris; assembly: GCF_052056855.1. Classification (NCBI taxonomy): domain Eukaryota; kingdom Metazoa; phylum Chordata; class Aves; order Passeriformes; family Sturnidae; genus Sturnus; species Sturnus vulgaris. The sequence goes on along the minus strand of NW_028276458.1, from coordinate 118,669 downwards.
AGCGGCTTCGTTCTTCGCCTTCTGCCGTCCGGCGAGAGCTGAACTCGAGCGGTCAGTTGCAGCTCTGCCCAACAGCGTGTTCTCAGTTCTGCGGGCAAGCACGCCCTCTTGCCTTGGCCCCGAGAGCAAAGTCCCGAGCGAGCACTCGACTCAGTGCAATGCACAAGGAAGGACGCTCTCGCTCGTCTTTCAAGGAGCGATTCCTAACAGCAGAAGCAGCAGAGGCACAAACTGCACGACGAGAGGGGACAACGTAGAACACGTCTCTGTCCTGGCACATTTGCGTGTGCGATACTTCCCTCCGGCTCTTCGGGCCTTGCGAAGCTCTGTGTACTGCGAGCGCTGCTACTCGCAGCTGAGAAGGACCGTGGAGCTAGCGGCGAATTCGGAGAGCTCTTCGCTGCACTGCGCCGCTCGCAAGCGGCTTCGTTCTTCGCCTTCTGCCGTCCGGCGAGAGCTGAACTCCAGCGGTCAGTTGCAGCTCTGCCCAACAGCGTGTTCTCAGTTCTGCGGGCAAGCACGCCCTCTTGCCTTGGCCCCGAGAGCAAAGTCCCGAGCGAGCACTCGACTCAGTGCAATGCACCCGGAAGGACGCTCTCGCTCGTCTTTCAAGGAGCGATTCCTAACAGCAGAAGCAGCAGAGGCACAAACTGCACGACGAGAAGGGACAACGTAGAACACGTCTCTGTCCTGGCACATTTGCGTGTGCGATACTTCCCTCCGGCTCTTCGGGCCTTGCGAAGCTCTGTGTACTGCGAGCGCTGCTACTCGCAGCTGAGAAGGACCGTGGAGCTAGCGGCGAATTCGGAGAGCTCTTCGCTGCACTGCGCCGCTCGCAAGCGGCTTCGTTCTTCGCCTTCTGCCGTCCGGCGAGAGCTGAACTCCAGCGGTCAGTTGCAGCTCTGCCCAACAGCGTGTTCTCAGTTCTGCGGGCAAGCACGCCCTCTTGCCTTGGCCCCGAGTGCAAAGTCCCGAGCGAGCACTCGACTCAGTGCAATGCACCCGGAAGGACGCTCTCGCTCGTCTTTCAAGGAGCGATTCCTAACAGCAGAAGCAGCAGAGGCACAAACTGCACGACGAGAAGGGACAACGTAGAACACGTCTCTGTCCTGGCACATTTGCGTGTGCGATACTTCCCTCCGGCTCTTCGGGCCTTGCGAAGCTCTGTGTACTGCGAGCGCTGCTACTCGCAGCTGAGAAGGACCGTGGAGCTAGCGGCGAATTCGGAGAGCTCTTCGCTGCACTGCGCCGCTCGCAAGCGGCTTCGTTCTTCGCCTTCTGCCGTCCGGCGAGAGCTGAACTCGAGCGGTCAGTTGCAGCTCTGCCCAACAGCGTGTTCTCAGTTCTGCGGGCAAGCACGCCCTCTTGCCTTGGCCCCGAGAGCAAAGTCCCGAGCGAGCACTCGACTCAGTGCAATGCACCCGGAAGGATGCTCTCGCTCGTCTTTCAAGGAGCGATTCCTAACAGCAGAAGCAGCAGAGGCACAAACTGCACGACGAGAAGGGACAACGTAGAACACGTCTCTGTCCTGGCACATTTGCGTGTGCCATACTTCCCTCCGGCTCTTCGGGCCTTGCGAAGCTCTGTGTACTGCGAGCGCTGCTACTCGCAGCTGAGAAGGACCGTGGAGCTAGCGGCGAATTCGGAGAGCTCTTCGCTGCACTGCGCCGCTCGCAAGCGGCTTCGTTCTTCGCCTTCTGCCGTCCGGCGAGAGCTGAACTCCAGCGGTCAGTTGCAGCTCTGCCCAACAGCGTGTTCTCAGTTCTGCGGGCAAGCACGCCCTCTTGCCTTGGCCCCGAGAGCAAAGTCCCGAGCGAGCACTCGACTCAGTGCAATGCACAAGGAAGGACGCTCTCGCTCGTCTTTCAAGGAGCGATTCCTAACAGCAGAAGCAGCAGAGGCACAAACTGCACGACGAGAAGGGACAACGTAGAACACGTCTCTGTCCTGGCACATTTGCGTGTGCGATACTTCCCTCCGGCTCTTCGGGCCTTGCGAAGCTCCGTGTACTGCGAGCGCTGCTACTCGCAGCTGAGAAGGACCGTGGAGCTAGCGGCGAATTCGGAGAGCTCTTCGCTGCACTGCGCCGCTCGCAAGCGGCTTCGTTCTTCGCCTTCTGCCGTCCGGCGAGAGCTGAACTCCAGCGGTCAGTTGCAGCTCTGCCCAACAGCGTGTTCTCAGTTCTGCGGGCAAGCACGCCCTCTTGCCTTGGCCCCGAGTGCAAAGTCCCGAGCGAGCACTCGACTCAGTGCAATGCACCCGGAAGGACGCTCTCGCTCGTCTTTCAAGGAGCGATTCCTAACAGCAGAAGCAGCAGAGGCACAAACTGCATGACGAGAGGGGACTACGTAGAACACGTCTCTGTCCTGGCACATTTTCTTGTGCGATACTTCCCTCCGGGTCTTCGGGCCTTGCGAAGCTCTGTGTACTGCGAGCGCTGCTACTTGCAGCTGAGAAAGACCGTGGAGCTAGCGGCGAATTCGGAGAGCGCTGAGCACGTAGTCAAGAAACGAGACGTGTCCCTGCAACGCGGTGCTAATAGCAGCTTCCTCGCGGCGGGGGCGAGCTCCGGCCACAAGACATTCTCGTCCAGGCAACGGATCTCTGTGAAGGGCGTAGGCGAAAAGCTTTCGTTTTCCATTCGAACTGCGAGAGAGGCAGACTGTTGCACGGAGCTCTGAGAACAAAGGTGCACGCCCTATGCGGACTTGGGCAGAAGCAGCGTTCTCTAGCTCTTGGCTGCCGGCGCACTTGTGGTTGTGTGGCGCCCTTGCAGCGGCTTCTGGCCGCCGGCAAGTGAAAGCGGCTCCACGCTTGGGCGAGGGCGGTGAACGAAGCAGCACTCGTCCCGTGCTTGTGTGCACCACGTTACAGGCTACTAGGAGAGGAAGGTGGTTGACTCTCGCTTGCCCTCCCAAGTGCCCTTAGCAGTCGGAAGGAGCAAGCTGAAGCACTGCTGCTTGTGCTGCTCCTTGGTTCCCTTGCAGCCCGCTGTGAAAGCATTGGCGGTCGCTTCTAGGCGCCGAGTTGCACACAGCACCACTGTAAGTGCCGCGGAGAAGGGAAATCCAGAGTGCAGCGAGGAGCTGGACGTGGCTTACGTGCAGTAAGGAGAAGGTGAACCTAGGCACTGCCTCTTCAATCTGGCCGCCTCTGCTCTGGTAGCAACTTTTGCAAGTCGGCAGAGGGAGCTGCGAGTATGTAGAACGGAGGGCAGCGAGACGCCGTGTGTTATGCGCCCTTTCAGGGCTGCTGCCAGGGTGCGACTTTAAGAACGCCTTCTTCTTCCTCGCGTCCTTCCTCCACTATAGTCTCCTGGATTCACCTGAGACTCTTCCTAGGCATCTCCCTGATCCTTTTTGCAATGAGTCTCACATCATTCTCCTGAAGAAACTGTCTGCTTATGGTTTGCATGGGTGGGCTGTTTGCTGGGTGACAAACTGGGTGATGGCCAGGCCCACAGAGTGGTGGGAAATAGAGTTCATCCAGCTGGTCCCCAAGGCTCAGTCTTGGGCCCAGTCCTGTTTAATATCTTGCTCAGTGATCTGGACAAAGTGATAGAGTACACGCCCAGGAAGTTCACAGATGATGCAAAGTTGGCTGGTAGTGTTTTTTTCTTCTGGAGGACAGCAGGCTCTGCTTCTTCTTCCTCCTGTTCTGAGGTCGCTGCTCCCTCTTCATCCCTCATTAAGTGTGCTGATTTTGTCACTTGGATGAGAAAACAAACAATTTTAGCAACAATACTAGTGGCAGGGTACAAGAAAGGAAGAGTTCACACGAATCCCCCCCCCCCCCGCCCAACAACAGAAAATACCTGATGGCTCCTCTGCCCAGCTTACTGACTACACCGGAACCCATTGTCCCCCAAAGATACTCCCTTCTCCCTTCCCCCAGCCATGATGTGAGATGGAATAGAATAACTAAGATTAAGATTCTCCCTATGGAACTCCATCATACTTCGATTCTGGGAAAAAAAATTTCTTGAAGTTCTATCATTTCAGATCATTTGAATTTGAATTTGCATACTAAAAAGTCTAGCCAGAAACTCATGACAATATTAATAGCCCATTCTAGAATGTCCGAGATGATAGACACTTCTTTCAAGAGAATGTGATACCTCACGTGACTTCTCCAGAATTTAAATGAACAGCGGGAGTAGTCTACAAGATTCTTGCTGCCATCTGGATTTCCTGGTATTTGGCTGGTCTATGTAAACCAACCAGCTATTCAGCAGAGGGAATATTAGTGTGATACTTGATGGTATGTGAGATGGAACACAGTAATTTATGGCTTTTTGCATAGTGATGAAGCTGTAAAGAAAGCTCCGTAATGCTCAGACAAGGAGGCTGCTGGACTTCAAGCAGCAAAGGCCCAAAACGAACCAGTGAAAAGGTGTCATTGAAAAAAAAAAAAAAAAGCCAGGTGGGGAGCAAAGTGATACTTAAGGGCAGTTTACTGAAAGAGGGAATCTAGTGAAAAAAAAAGTCCAAGAGTGAAGGAATAACAGAGAAAATGAAACTAAGGAAGGAAATCAATCTCAGCTAATCATTTCAGAAGCTAACAAGTTGTCATTGCAATGATGCATAAAGTGAGAAAAAATAAATATGTCTGCGCCAAAATCTGAAATATGAACTTTACTGCATTCTGTCTTCCACGGAATCATACAACAGTCTGTGATTAAAGATCATGTAGTCCAACTTCCTTGCCAGGTAGATCTTACAGTAGATCAAATTGCTCAAGACTAGCCAAACTGATAAGGAGCACTCTCAATGATGGGGCATCCACAACTTCTCTGGAACACCCGTTTGAGTGTCTCACCAGCTTCATTGTAGAAAAGTTTTTCCTTTTAGCCAATCTAAACCTAGTCTCAGTTTGAAAGCATGGCCCCTTATCCTGTCTCTGCAAACTTTCCTAAAAAGTCTTTCTCCATTTGTCTTATACCCTCTTTACATATTCAAAGGCCACAATACTGTCTCTCCAGAAACCTCTCTTCTCCAGGCTAAAAGATCCTACTTTTCACAAGAACCAGGTCATAAACTGAGATGGAAGACATCTCAGGAGATCAGATCATCCAACAGCTCAGCGTAAGAATAGCTCTGAAGTCAGATCAACTAGCTTAGGGCTGTGTCTGTTTGAATTTTGAAAATTAGCAGGACTTGAAATGCTTCAAGGAAGAGAACTCTGGGTGGCTCCAGAAACAGCCTGAGAAACTCGAGCAAACTCGAAACCTCAGAAACTACCACTGCTTTCTCTCCCTCAGCCCAAGCAGTCCCAAAGAAGAAGTGTTCCCAGCAGGCTGGGATAGCACACATATACACTACATATACGTGACAGGCATCGCCAGCAGCCACATCCTGCTCCTTTCTGTGGCTGGCAAGAGTGAGACTGGATGTTTACATGTGGGCAACCTGGGTCCCTCCAGCAGCTCACACACTCAGCCTGCCCAGTGACCCCACTGAATTCCAGTATTAGCAGTGTGCCAAGGCCACAGCACTATTCTGCTTGCTGGCACAGACCATCACACGCCTCCTAAATCAGTCAGGACTCCCCTGGTCCCACAGCCAGCACCCCACTTGCCCTCCGCCAGGCCACTGCCATTGTTCACCAACTTCTCCACTTTGATCTTTGCTGGTGCTCTCAACACTGGCACACCCAGATGTTCTGCAGCTGTTGTCTCCTGGTGGAAAGGACTTGTAAAGCCATGGTTCCTAACAGGACTTCCACAACCTTTCAAAGCAACCTTTACTGGGGTATGAACAATCTCATTCAAATGTCAACATTTCTTTTCCCGTATGTGAAATCAGAATTTCCTTCTTCCGGGCATGCCCAAAACAAGGCACAAACTACATTGTGCCTTCTGTTTCACATGCTGACTCGTTTGTAAACAATGCTAGGAGAATACCTGTTTTGATCCAAGCTAATCTCTGGCCCTTATAGTGCTTTCGGTAGTTAGTTTTGCTTTGTTATTTACTTGATGTCCCATTGAATTGTTGAATCATAAACAGACTACCTGTCTGTATAGCAGCATAGCAGTGATGAATAAATGCAAGAGAAGGAGCAAGGTGATTGTTTGCTAGACTCTTCCTAGAAACTGAGAAATCTGTTACTTAATGCTGACCACAGCAGATGGAGGAAGCATCCTACATGATGTCAAAGCAATGAAGCTGTAATCACTTTTATGATTACAGTCAAGGCACTGCTTTTGCCACCATAAGTGGAGTGCAGGGAATCTTAAAAGACGACACTCTAACTGTTGTCCATGCTCACTGAGAAAATAATGCTTTTACAGCAGAGCAGGTCTCACCGCAGCTAAATCATGGCTTCAACTGTACACCGCCTTCAAAAAGCCCACAAAAACACAAATGAAAGGATTTGGAACCCAAGGGAATCTCGGATTGTGACATCAGCTCACTCTGGATTCTTTCCAAATTCTCAATTCCATTTTCTTCCGAGCCAATTTTCCCATCTAACTTGAGATGTAATTTATGGATTTCCAACACATCTAGTTACCTTAGAATTAGATTGCCACTAGCCAAAAAGACAGAAACAAGCAGTTAAGTGAAGACTGAAACCATGGGTGTTTAGAACAGCAAAACTTGGGCGAAACTATTCTTAAGAAAACCAAAACTTTTAGGACTTACCCATGTATTTTTGGAGGTGGAAAAAGTTTTACATCGAAAAGTCCCTAGGGAACTCTTTTCAGTGCCTGGAGAGCCGCTGTCGCTCGCCTTTCAAGGACCTATTCGTCACAGCAGAGGCAGCAGAGCACAAGATGGCCGACGAGAAGGGGCAGTGTAGAACTCTCTGTCTGTCTGTGTCTCTACTCAGTGTAGAACGTCTCTATCCTGGCACATTTTCGAGTGCGATACTTCCCTCCGGGTCTTCGGTCCTTGCGAAGCTCTATGTACTGTGAGCGCTGCTACTTGCAGCTGAGAAAGACCGTGGAGCTAGCGGCGAATTCGGAGAGCGCTGAGCACGTAGTCAAGAAGCGAGACGTGTCCCTGCAACGCGGTGCTAATAGCAGCTTCCTCGCGGCGGGGGCGAGCTCCGGCCACAAGGCATTCTCGTCCTGGCAACGGATCTCTGTGACGGGCGTAGGCGAAAAGCTTTCGTTTTCCATTCGAACTGCGAGAGAGGCAGACTGTTGCACGGAGCTCTGAGAACAAAGGTGCACGCCCTAGGCGGGCTTGGGCAGAAGCAGCGTTCTCTAGCTCTTGGCTGCCGGCACACTGCTGGCTGTGTGGCGCCCCTGCAGCGGCTTCTGGCCGCCGGCAAGTGAAAGCAGCGCCAGGCGTGGGCGAGGGCGGTGAACGAAGCAGCACTCGTCCCGTGCTTGTGTGCACCACGTTACAGGCTACTAGGAGAGGAAGGTGGTTGACTCTCGCTTGCCCTCCCAAGTGCCCTTAGCAGTCGGAAGGAGCAAGCTGAAGCACTGCTGCTTGTGCTGCTCCTTGGTTCCCTTGCAGCCCGCTGTGAAAGCATTGGCGGTCGCTTCTAGGCGCCGAATTGCACACAGCACCACGGTAAGTGCCGCGGAGAAGGGAAATCCAGAGTGCAGCGAGGAGCTGGACGTGGCTTACGTGCAGTAAGAAGGTGAACCTAGGCACTGCCTCTTCAATCTGGCCGCCTCTGCTCTGGTAGCAACTTTTGCAAGTCGGCAGAGGGAGCCGCGAGTATGTAGAACGGAGGGCAGCGAGACGCCGTGTGTTATGCGCCTTTTCAGGGCTGCTGCCAGGGTGCTACTTTAAGAACGCCTTTTTCTTCCTCGCGTCCTTCTCGCTTCGCTCTAGCTGCATGGAGTACAGCACAGCGAAGGTGTGAGGAAGGGCTCTGCCCCAGCTTTTGCCCCGGCCTGCCTGTGCTGCGCCTTTAGCTGCACACGAGAACAACGGCATTTCTTACCCGCAAGGTAAAAAAGGCTTTAGTGTAGCCTTAGGAATGGCAAGTGCCTAGGCATTAAGTTGAGCGACCACGTATGAGGGAGTCTTTAGAGGTTTCCTCCCCCATGGCGCAGGTGTATTCTCATTCTCGTGCTGAACTGAAAAGTCCGGGCATGGCAAGACTGGCCTGCCTTGTGCAGAGACGAACACAAATGTGGGGCTATGATCCTCTGTGTTCGGAGCTCTGCTTCCGGGTGTGTGGGCCGCCATGAGCCCGCAGCAGCCGCCGAGGACAGTGTGGATTGTGGATGAGTCTGGGCTGGCCCCCCGCCCCCCCGTTGGTCTGACAGCGGCAGAAGTGGCGTAGGAGCGGCATCGCCTGAGGGCCCCATGGGGGGCGGGAAGAGAGCCGGGAGTGACTCCGAGCGACACCGGAAGCGATATCCGTAGGGCCCGGAAGGCCAGCGTTGCCATCGAGTTTGGCCGGTAGGAGGCGTCTAAGGTGCTTTGAAAGGTGGAGCTTCTTTGCTCTAGGACAGTCTGGGAGAGCTGAGGGTGTCCAATCTGGAGAACAGAAGGCTCCAGGGAGATCTTCGAGCCCCTTGCAGTGCCTGCTGGGGCTCCAAGATAGCTGGGGAGGGACTTTGGAAAAGGGTCTGGACTCGCAGGACAAGGGGGAATAGCTTCAAACTGCCAGAGGGCTGGGATAGATGGGATATTGGAAAGGAATTCTTCCTTGGGTGGGTGCTGAGGCACATGTTGCTCAAAGAGGCTGTGTAGGAGCCCCATGGCAGGAAGCGTCCAGGGCCAGGCTGGAGCGGACATGGAGCAACCTGGACTAGTGGAAAAGTGTCCCTGCCCGTGTCAGGATGTGGGAAGAAGATAATTTGTCTCTAAGGTCGCTTCCAGTCCAAACCATTCTGGGATTCTAGGATTCATGGAAGGCCCTTTTCCAAGTGAAGTGTTGTATCTCTTGGCTCCCAGCTTGTAGTTGCCGGTTCTTCTGGAAGCAGGCGTGGCGAAGCAGCTGTGATGAGCCATGGGTTCTCAATAGGACGAGTGTGATATATTTGCAGAGAGGAAGGCTGCAGACAGATCTTCAAGGTCCAGGTAAAACAAGCAAAGGATTGAATAGAAGCCAAAGATTGGTTGTGTTAGTCAGTTTGCTGGCTGTTGAAATGGCCCCAGGTAATTTTCAACATTTCTAATTTGGATTTGTTTGAGTAAAAAATGAATGTGTTACCTCCAGCGTAGGCTCTCCAATGCATCTCCATGTGCTCCCATCTCTTTGTTGTATATCGGGTTCTATTAACTGAAGACAGAATCATAACACAGTAGTAAAACATTTAGAGGTGTAGTTAGCCAGCTTCAGGAGTTTTCAACTCAGCTGTTGACTTTTCTGGTAACTGTAGGCAAGGCAACACAATCCAGTTACTCCACTTTTCCTCTCTGAGGAAAAGATGATTTTTTTTTTTTTTTTTTTTTTCTCATTTTGAAAATAGCCTTGAATGAAGAGAGTTATGCACGTGGCATGTAGGATTCATTATTTTACCTTTCTCTTCTGTTGTCTTTCGCGTACTAGTCTTTTTAAAATTTTTTTGTCGCTGTTCTCCATTCAGTAGGTTTGAAAGAATTCTAATTGTTGAGATGATGGTTCTTTGAAGGCTCACTTAGCCCACCTTTTGGGTGAAGGAAAGAAGAAGACAAGGTCCTCTAGGAAGAGTAAAAAGCATACTTTCAAGAGACATTCAGAGATGTCTGCTGATGCCACGCAATTACCGTGTAATCAGCAGAAATGTGTTGGAAAAACACCCATCAGTGACTTCACAAGAAAGCCACACTCAAGACAGGTAAAGAACAGAAGCATAAAACCCCAAAGGTATGAAATGGACAGATTTTCATTGGGAATGAGCAACTCCGGAATTCTTGGTTCTAGAACTAGGGGCTTGTAATAAATAGACTGTCTCCTTGCCAAACGTAAACTTGGTGTCATGAACTGCTCACTGCCCGTTGAAGTGCAGGGCTAGTAGACTAATATTTGCCATGGCAGGCATATTGTATGGCTTTCCTGTTAAAAAGAAATTGGTTTTGCTCATAGCAATCTAGATATGTACCCAGTCTGACACCTATTTTTTAGGCTATATTTCCAAGTAAATGGCTTCCACGATGATGCAGTAAGTTTATGTCATGAACAGGAATGAAGTGATTGCATGCATCCTTTTTTACCCTAAGCCAGCTGCTGAGTAATGAGACAGAGACTCTCACTGACGCCAAGGAGTGCCCGTGCTTTTGGGAAAAGCACTGGGCAGATAAAGCCTATTTCCACATTTCTTGCTAGCGTCTCCTTCAAAGTTCATGGGTTTGTGCATCTTTTAGAGCTGTTCTAGATGTTCTTTGTAGTTTACATGTACTAAATGTAGCAGGTATTGCTTTCATGCCGTCCTACTAGATTTGAAGTTGGGATCTACTCAGGCTTCAATGTCTCAGAAGAAGCAACGTCGATTCTTTGAATTCTACTCTTGAACGTGAGAATGCTACTTATGTAGTTAATGAATTAATTAAATCGAATTCACTTGAATGGAAAAATTGTCTTGTTCATGTAGATTTTAACTTGGGAAATTGATATTTGAGTTCTACTTTTCATTGTTGTTGCTTTTCTGTATTCTTTGATTGCACAGATAGCAGATGTACTGACCAAGTATTGTGTGAAACTGGAGGAAATGTCCTTCCTCTTGGCAGCTGATGTTCACAAGCTCATTAACGCTAAGGCCATGGTAAATGTTTTACCTGGGGCAAGATAGCAGTCTGAATATTCCTAGAATGTCTTTCTTTCCCCAGATGAAATTCATTTTTTCTGCCTATCAATCACTGAAATATAGAAGAAATTTCTACTTGACGGGGTATTGGTTATCATTTGTGTTCTTTTCTCCCCTCATTTTCTGTAGAAGAGACAATTTTTGGTTTGTTTTTGCATGTTGTATGCTGCTTCTACTTCTGGTTTTGTTTTTTAATACACAGAATATAAACGGAGCACTGCTGGATAATGAGAGGGCAACTGCCAAGCTACTCTTGAATCGAATGAAATCAGAGCTTGAGAAAGAAAAATGGCATCAACTGAAATGGCAAGGGACTGGAAGCTCATGCAAAAGAAGTGTGGAGTTCAGAGTTTCAGGTCAGAAATTTGGCAGTCTTCTTTTGGACAATGAGCAACACCAAGAGGCTAGTGTTCACTTTTGGTTTCTGTTAAAGTAATACTTGATCATTTTTTCTTTCTACGTGATACCACGTATGATATCACATATATCATGTGATTCCATTCTACATATCTACTTTCCATCCTGCAGAGAATTTATGGCAAGTGAAGAAATACAGAATCCCCCAACTGTGAATATGGAAATGGAAAAGTTGATAAAGGAGCAGATGGTACTCAGTGAAGAGAGACTGAAGGTTTTGCAATATATCGGGTATGGCAAAAGAGGGTATAGCATAAAGGAAAACAATTGTTGCTGGAGTTAATGAAGGACTTGGCTACAAAATGCACTTTGCTTCCTGTCAATGTGTGATTGCTAAATGCAGCAGTAAGGCAGGGTCTACATCTATTTCTGTACAGCTCTTTTGAATGGAAAAAATGCATTCTTGATTTTCAGTGCCCCAGCTACACTTAATAGGTGGCGATCAGGCTCTAAAAATGGAGGAATGCAGAAGTAAATCTCGAAACATAGCAGAAATGGGCAAAGAGGGGTGGAGAGCTAGAACTTGGTGTTTTTGTCAAGGCATTTTTTTCTCCATGGCGTGGGATTTTATTTGCGGAATAAATGAAGAGAGGAGTCTGGATAGAAATCTAACGTTGCTACGTTTGAATATCCATCCTGAACACAAGACACATTGGTGTGGGTGCAATGCATTACGATCTTTACAGGGAGGTTTTTTACGGTGGATGTAGGAACCAGGTAGATGACAGTTAGTTCCTTATCGGGCAGTAAACAGTTGGCCTTGAACAACAACAATCTCAGGTTTATTTTCATTGCCAAGATGGCTGTAAATAAAAGAACGCCCAGTAGTATGGATATTCGGATTCATAATTTTATATTTGAAGTACTGACTGGTTTGTATTTTAGGATACCTGACTCTTGTTTCCTGCTTTGATAGCACCCTGTTGCCTCCAACACGTGCCAAATCTGATGGAAACGAATGGTGCAGAACTCTGGAGAATTGAAACAAAAGTCTAGGTAGGTCGGGAAATCCTAAGAACAGTCTGGAATTCAAGCAATATTTTCTTTTCTCCTGGGCAACGATGAGGCAGACGGTTGCTTTGAGAGTGCATGTTTGCTCTATTCTTTGTTCCGTGTGTTGCCACATACCTTCTCAGTTGCTTGGAGGTGGCAGTAAGAGCCAAAGAAGCTGCCTGTGGCATGGCTTTCCTTTGGCCAGTACAAACACCTGTGCATGGGGAGATCTAGTAGGAACTGGCTCGGTTAGAATGAATCTGGGGGAAATCAAATGTTAATTTTGACGTGGATCCCTTCTCAGTCATACAAAAATACTCCTTTTTAACTCCTGGAGAAGAAGAGGGGAAGTATGAGAAGAAGAGGGGAAGTATTGGAGATACTTCCTTTCTCTGTGTCCTTGCAGCATGCCTTCCCGCTCTGTGTCTGCCTTCTCTTGCTCCAGAGCACATCCAGTTGGGATGTTTGTAGCCTGTATGGTAGCAAAGAAGTTGGTAGCGATTGTTAAGTACCTTGCTACTTTGAAGCATAATGATAAACAGCTGTGTATGAAAATGTCTTGATTTCTTTGGCTGGTAATGTCTGGTGTCTGTAGGCACTGCTGGCATCTGTTCCGTGTGCTGAGATTCAGCACATGGCCTCTGTCATGTTTCCATGTCACACTGCACTGTGAAAGATGGGAATTTTGACTGTGGTCTGTTCCGTATCATTCAGACAGCCCTAATGTGGAGTGCGTGGAGAAAATGAGCATCCAGTATGAGCTGGTCGAGGGCAAATGTCAGGAGAAAGGGCAGATGTGCAAGTTGAGTGCCACAGCTTTTGGCTGTGATAGCCGTGGTCCAATGTGTCATTAGAGAGAGTAAAGATGCACCAGACAGTGAGATAACAAGTGGAATTCCTTTTTAACCTCCGCCTTACTCTGTTCAAAAAGTAAGCCATCCGTTTGGTTTCACAGTAGTAGTTGGTATTTGTGCTTGAAATGTGGAAAAGCCGTAACAAATGCCAGTAATGAAGGGAGTGCTGTCCTACATGAATGTGGAAGATGCAAGGAGCCTCAGCCCTTGTGCTAAATCTGTCTTATCTTGGGAAAGAAATTCCACCTCTGCCTCAATTTCTCCCTTTGTGTCCAACCAGATGGTATTGTTTAGTAATCTAATATGGCATGTGGGAGGCTGAATCTATCTCTGTCCATCACAAGAAAAGAAACACTACGTTTAGCCAGGCTCTCTGAAAGCCACACAGTATTTCTTCTGTGCATGTCAATAATTTGTTCTTCTTTTCCTTCAGATGACCCTGTTGGATGTGAACATTTGCACAGCAGAAGATGCTGAAGTTGTGCACTCCAACATGCTTCAGATGACTGAGAAACGAAAATGTAGGTTTGAAGAAGAAGTGGAGCACGTGGATGTACGTTTCTTTTATTTGATGACATATATCTTCATCACTCCTTGGGATTAGTCTGTTCTTCCTGTGCTCCCACCTGCAATGCCTTCTGCGTGGTAGGCTATTGATGTCACCTTAGAAAGAGGTCCATAGTGTGACAAAACACTCCAGAGAAACAGTTTGGTGTGGAAGAGTTTCATGTGGAAGTGTTCATAATTCTTGTGTTTATTATTTGTAATAGAAATAGATTGTATTTTTATGATCATTTCTATCTGAAATACATAGGATAGCGATGAATGACGTATGGCCCAGTCTGCTTAAGATCAGACTTCAGGAAGAGCTGGAAATGATCTCCCAAATGTCTTCCAATCTTTTCTATACATAAAAAAAGTCGGGCAGTTGTTTCTAAAGGGATAAATTATAGAATGTGATTTGGTGCTTTATGGTGCCAGAATAAACAGAAGTTTTGAGAATCCGCATTCCTACCAGTTTACTTGGAGACTGATTTTTTTTTACTCTCCAGATAGAAGACGCCATGTTGGATACCAGTCGTAAAATTCCAGGCAGCCTTTTATCATGTTACATATCCTCTTACTCATTCATTTCACCTTCCAGCAGTTTAGAAAGAACTTGTTCACTTGAATGTTTTTCTTTGGAGTGATTTGAAGGAGACGGCTAAATGGCCATAATCCAGGTAGAAACATAAAAACAAGGGTGTGCTATAAAGACAGGACTTCTTAATGCAAAGAGCCCTCTGAAATTCAAAATACCTGCTATAAAATTAAAAATGTAATCTTTGACTTTTAGATGGGAATTTCTCCTCTTCAGTTTCATTCTGTCAGGTGCATTTTTGCTAACTGCTTGATTCACGCTGAATGGACAGTCCTGTCTTATTGTTGGTATGGCAACAGCGATAGAGATCACTGCTGCTTTCTGTAGAAAGTGGCTGCAAGTTGCTATGACGAGATCTTGTGCAGGTCTAGAGTCTGATTGGATGTGAGGTTCTCATTGTTTCAGAACACCAACTTGGGGTGGCAGTGTCAGAGGTGTTCATTATCTAGGAAGATTTTCATAGGCGATGAGTTTTGCTGAGGTAGCTTTCTCTTCTGGGTGTAGAAGATATGTGCATAATTAACTTCCTTGAATCCTAAAGAGCTGGGGAGATTTTAGTATCTACGAAACCATTTTTACTAGCTTTTTTATGTGGCCTTAGATGATGAAAGTGATCTGGATACAATCTTAGAAAAAAGGCAAACGGTGAGCTGTGAGGAAGAGCTGAAGGAGTATTTGGAGAACACCCTTTCTTCTTGAGATCAACTTAGAACAAGGTATGAATTTGGTATGTTTTGTAAACTTAAAAGGTAGAGCATCTTTGAACATTGGTTGTACTACTTAGGCCTTGTTTTAATGCTGTTGTGTGAAGGTATGGAAAAAGAGTGCTTTTCACTTCATGTAAGAATATAGAATAATAACAAGGTTAAGGCAAATAATGCCCACGGTTTAGGAATGGGACAAAGGAAGACTGCTATCATTCAAAAACCATAGCACATCAGTATTACTGTGCATACCGTCACATCCATGCCTTATTCAGAAGGTAAAAGTAGTAGTGCAGATTCTTGGATCACCGGAATCAGAAGTTGGTCTGCACCATCATCTCTTCACTCATAGATTTGATCTCATTCAAAGTTCTAGGAACTCAGACGTTTAAGACAGCCAAGCACCGGCAACTTTAAAAACCATCTAAAAATGGGTACAATACCGCTCTCCTTCCTGAAGATCTTAGCAGCAGCTCTGAAGCCGTAGAGGAAGCAGCACTGTTCACACACCCAGGAGGTCTTTCCTACCTGCTCGATCAGAGGCACATTAGAAGAGCAGTGTGGACCTGAGGGGCAGATGCACATACCTTCACACACCTCGCAGTGGGACTGTGGTTAGAGCTGGAGGTTTGATACTCTTCCTAATAATTTGAGCCGTTAAAACAAAGCCAGAGGTAACAGACCAAGTGAAAATACAATGCCAGGTTGCGGAAAGAGAATGTTACCTATCTGAACTCGTACAAAAATTCCCCATCATTCTCTTTGTTTAGGAGACCAAGCCAATGTCCGTGTAAATGAAAACAAGTGTGAATATTGATTTTTCTTGAATCAAGACTCAGCTTTATGTCCAAGTCAAAGGCAAATAAACCAGAAAGGCTCCGCTGAGCACAGTGCAGAACTAACATGGAAGACAGTCATTTGACCTCTTATGTAAGCAGTGTTGGTGTGGTTCCCCATCCAAAAGGAAGGATGTCAAATGCTTCTTTGGAAATATTTTAACTTCTCTGCGTTTCTTTCTTTGTAATGAACTAATCTCTAACAAGCCAGGACGTGATTGTGTTCAGTAGAAACAGATCAATGGCAACATTTAGCCTAAAGGTTTTATGAGATTGATCAGGAAGTTCGATTTAGATTTAAAGGCACTGTAGTCATATTTAATTTTATTTCTCTCCGCACTTGAGTCTCTTAAACAGGGACCTTCAATTGGACAGGAACGGGACACTGAAGCAAATTGTAATGGATGACGTAATGGCTTACCCAGAAGCATTTTGTGGGAATTGATTTCTTCTAGGTATCCATCAGCCAGCATTTTAGTGTGAAGGGAATCTTCAAACAGGTAAAACAAAAATTCCCATTGGTTTCAAACCTGACTGCTATATTAATTTTTCACTTTGGAGAAAATTTTCATGACCTTTAAAATTCAGACTGTATCAAGTATTGTTTCAGCCATTGAAGAAAGTGCTTTTGATGGAGATAGGAGAGGGAAACCAAAACATTTCTCAGAGCCACACTTTGAGCTCTGTCCTTGTTACAAACGGCACTTGAGCAAATGCATTTGCCTTTGGAACAGAAAACGACAAGGTAACAGGCTTATCATTACGGATTTGAGTGTTCCAGGTTCTTTAGGTAGTAAGTGATCTATTCAAGATGATCTCTTCCTGAAATAGATCCATTTTGAGAAGGGATATGGATTTCTTAGAAGAAGGCAAATCCCTATGTTAAAACGGTGTGGTGGGTGTTTTTTGTTGTTGTTGTTTTGCTTTTAGAACTTGCAAGGCACAATCGACTTCATAGCTGGAGATGCAGATAAGACCACGACATTCCAAACAGGTGTTTCTTTTTGGTTGTTTTTCAATCTGTCTATCTTTGGATTGTAACCAGTAGAACTGTGCTTGAACTGGAAAGAAGTAGCGGAGGTTTCAGAAGTGGAGCATGCGGTGGAACAGTAAGCTGAGAGCATTGTGCAAGGAGAGGAAAGAGGGGAAAATGGTAAGAGTTTCCTGAGTCGGAAGGGACCCCTAGGGATCGTCAAAGTCCAACTCCTGGCCCTGCACAGACACTCCAACAGTCCCACCCTCTGCATCCCTGAGAGCATTGGCCAAACGCTCCTGGATCTCTGGCAGCCTTGGGGCTGTGCCCATTGCCTGGAGAACCTATTCAGTGCCCGACCAGCCTCTGAGGAAAAAAACCTTTCCCTGATAGCCAGCCTAATCGTCCCCTGACACAGCTCCTGGCATTCCCTTGGCTCCTGTCCCTGGTCGCAGAGAGCAGAGAGCAAAGCTGTCCCTGTGCTGCCCTTGGGAGGAGCTGAGAGGTCCCAAGTGAGGTGTGAGCTCAGTGTCCTCTCTGCAGCTGAACCAAATGCCCTGAGCCACTCTTTGTATGGCTTTCCCTCCAGCCTCTTCGCTATCCCTGTGTCCCTCCTTTGGACATTTCTCCAATAGCCTGAGGTCTTTCTGACGCTGTGGCATCCAAAATTGCCCCCAGGGCTTGAAGAGAGCGCAGTCCCAGCCCAGAGCAGAGCGGGACAATCGCCTCTCTCGAGCGAGCGGTGCCAGAAGATAGGGACAGTTGTCAAAAAATCAGCTGGAGAAAGAAATCTAACAGAGAAACGGGTGATCTTGGCACAGGAAATGGAAGAAGCAGAGGAAGAAGAAGATGAGGAGAGGATTCCTTGTAAAAGTGAAGAAAATGAGCATGCAGAACAGGGACTAAGCATTATGCAGGTAAGTGAGCAAGAGAATAAGTTTGAAAGTGAAGGCAGTTTTGTCCAAAAGAAGGAGGAATAGGAAGTCTTTTTGCTGAGAATGAATAGCAAGTTTTTTTGCATTTAGTTTGTATACGAAGCGCACAGGGCTCTAGATCCTTTTGTGGGAAAATGGAGTGTGTAAAGTTGCCAATCATTTTGGAGCGAATTTGGAGGTTTTTGGGGTCCCAGGTGAATTTTGGGTTGAATTCTGGGGATTTGGGAGTGCCCAGGTGAATTGGGGGGGGCGGGGCGGGGCGGGGATTTGGGGAGATCCAGGTGAGTTTTGAGGGGTCCCAGGTTGATTTTGGGGGAGAATTTGTGGAATTTTGGGGGATCCCGGGTAGCGAGGTTTGGGGTGAATTTGTGGAATGTGGGGAGTCCCAGTTGAATTTTAGGGGGAATTTGTGGAATTCTAGGGATCTCAGGGGAATTTTGGGGTGAATTTGGTGAATTTTAGGGTATACGTGTGAATTTTAGGGTTCTCAGGTGAGTTTTGGGAATGCCAGACGTATTTTGGGGTGAATTCTGTCGATTTTGGGGTATCCAGGTGAGCATTTGGAAGTCGTGGGAGAATTTTGGGATGAATTTGGGGGGATGCAGGTGGATTTTCCGGGGAATTTTGGTGATTTTTGGGAGTCCCAGATGGGTCTGGGAGTGAATTTGGTGGATTTGGGGGTATCTGGGAGGGTTTTGAGGGGGATTGGAGACATTTTGGAGTGAATTTGGGAGGTGTTGGGGGGACTGGGTCTTGGGGGTGATTTGAGGGGTTTTGGGGGTTGCAGGTGGGATTTTGGGGTGAAGCCCTGGGATTTGGGGGTCCCCCGTGAATTTTGGGGTGAATTTGTGGGCTTTTGGGAGTTGCCAGGTGAGTGCTGAGCGTCCCAGGGGGGACTTCGGGGTGAATTTTGGGGATTTGGGGTTTCCCAGGTGAATTTCTGAGGTGGAAAGGTTCAAAAAGGGTTTTTTTTGAAAACAAGTTAAAGCCAGAAGGTTATTGAAAATTAATAGATGTGATGCAAGTAGGTAATATGCAGACAATACACAGCGAGACAAATCATGGGAAAAATACAGTGGTAACACATGAGTGTGTGAGGATGGGATCAGTATAGCTAAGGCTCAGTTGAAGCTGAATTTGGAAAAGCATGCCAAAACTAAGAATAATAAAGGCACCTACGGGTATTTCAGTGGGAAAAGGAAGATGAAAAGAAACCTATCACACCTCCCCTATTCCCCCCCCCCACCCCCACCCCCATAAGCCAGACAGGACTAGTGACAACAGACAAGGAGAAGGCTGAGGTACTCAACAAGTGTTGGTCTCAATTTTTACTGCCAGTCACTATTTCCACATCTCTCAGGTTATTGGACTGGTGGACTTGATTCTAACCCATAGTAGCAGGTCAGCTTTCAGACCACTTGAGGAACCTGAGCATGCAAGACCATGGGACCCACCCAGAGGCATGTCAGGGCCCTGAGAGAACTGGCAGCTGTAGTTGCTAAGGTGCTTTCTCCATCATATTTGAGAAATCAAGGTAACCAGCTGAAGTCTCCAGACACTGTGTTGTATTGACTCCAGTCCTCTTGGTCTTTTTTGTAAATCTTAGAGCTCTGAGTCAATTTCTGCAGAGGATTCCCAATGCAGTTTCAAAAATGGAATCTTTGTTACTGGTCCTCATGCTGATCTTGGATATTTCCATTTTCTGCACTCCATTATTTTCCAAACATTTGTAATGACTGAAAAGAAAGCTGAGACGAGGCATTATGCTCTTTCCAGTGATAGAAATGGACCAGTATTCTTTTCAGACAAATATAATTTTTGCTGTGTCTAAGCACATGTGCATACCTGTGTTTGATTTATGTGTCCAGGTTTTGGCAATGGGGCAGCCACAGGGCCGTCCTGAGACAATGGCCCAGGTGCTGCCCTGTCCCGCTTTCTTCCAACTGGCTCCACTTCAGGATGTCCTCCCTGCTGAGAGAAGAGGCTGGGACAGCACCTTTAGAAATGTGACTTTCTGGGTTTTTTTTTGTTTTGTTTTGTTTTGTTATTTTTAAAGTTACTAAAAACCTTCACCCTGATTTTTTGTGTTGGGTTTGGGGTTTTTTTTCAGTTTTGGGTGGGTTTTTTGGTGGGCTTTTTTGGGGGCTTTTTTTGTCTCTTTGGGGATTATTGGTTGGGGGGTTCTGTGTGTTTGTTTGGTCTGCTTTTTTTGTTTGTTTGTTTGTTTGTTTGTTTGTTTATTACGGTTTTGTAGAGTTTTTTAAGCAAATTGATTGGAAAACTGAATAGTCCTCCACTATAGTCTCCTGGATTCACCTGAGACTCTTCCTAGGCATCTCCCTGATCCTTTTTGCAATGAGTCTCACATCATTCTCCTGAAGAAACTGTCTGCTTATGGTTTGCATGGGTGGGCTGTTTGCTGGGTGACAAACTGGGTGATGGCCAGGCCCACAGAGTGGTGGGAAATAGAGTTCATCCAGCTGGTCCCCAAGGCTCAGTCTTGGGCCCAGTCCTGTTTAATATCTTGCTCAGTGTTCTGGACAAGGGGATAGAGTACACGCCCAGGAAGTTCACAGATGATGCAAAATTGGCTGGTAGTGTTTTTTTCTTCCGGAGGACAGCAGGCTCTGCTTCTTCTTCCTCCTGTTCTGAGGTCGCTGCTCCCTCTTCATCCCTCATTAAGTGTGCTGATTTTGTCACTTGGATGAGAAAACAAACAATTTTAGCAACAATACTAGTGGCAGGGTACAAGAAAGGAAGAGTTCACACGAATCCCCCCCCCCCCCCCCCCCCGCCCAACAACAGAAAATACCTGATGGCTCCTCTGCCCAGCTTACTGACTACACCGGAACCCATTGTCCCCCAAAGATACTCCCTTCTCCCTTCCCCCAGCCATGATGTGAGATGGAATAGAATAACTAAGATTAAGATTCTCCCTATGGAACTCCATCATACTTCGATTCTGGGAAAAAAAATTTCTTGAAGTTCTATCATTTCAGATCATTTGAATTTGAATTTGCATACTAAAAAGTCTAGCCAGAAACTCATGACAATATTAATAGCCCATTCTAGAATGTCCGAGATGATAGACACTTCTTTCAAGAGAATGTGATACCTCACGTGACTTCTCCAGAATTTAAATGAACAGCGGGAGTAGTCTACAAGATTCTTGCTGCCATCTGGATTTCCTGGTATTTGGCTGGTCTATGTAAACCAACCAGCTATTCAGCAGAGGGAATATTAGTGTGATACTTGATGGTATGTGAGATGGAACACAGTAATTTATGGCTTTTTGCATAGTGATGAAGCTGTAAAGAAAGCTCCGTAATGCTCAGACAAGGAGGCTGCTGGACTTCAAGCAGCAAAGGCCCAAAACGAACCAGTGAAAAGGTGTCATTGAAAAAAAAAAAAAAAAGCCAGGTGGGGAGCAAAGTGATACTTAAGGGCAGTTTACTGAAAGAGGGAATCTAGTGAAAAAAAAAGTCCAAGAGTGAAGGAATAACAGAGAAAATGAAACTAAGGAAGGAAATCAATCTCAGCTAATCATTTCAGAAGCTAACAAGTTGTCATTGCAATGATGCATAAAGTGAGAAAAAATAAATATGTCTGCGCCAAAATCTGAAATATGAACTTTACTGCATTCTGTCTTCCACGGAATCATACAACAGTCTGTGATTAAAGATCATGTAGTCCAACTTCCTTGCCAGGTAGATCTTACAGTAGATCAAATTGCTCAAGACTAGCCAAACTGATAAGGAGCACTCTCAATGATGGGGCATCCACAACTTCTCTGGAACACCCGTTTGAGTGTCTCACCAGCTTCATTGTAGAAAAGTTTTTCCTTTTAGCCAATCTAAACCTAGTCTCAGTTTGAAAGCATGGCCCCTTATCCTGTCTCTGCAAACTTTCCTAAAAAGTCTTTCTCCATTTGTCTTATACCCTCTTTACATATTCAAAGGCCACAATACTGTCTCTCCAGAAACCTCTCTTCTCCAGGCTAAAAGATCCTACTTTTCACAAGAACCAGGTCATAAACTGAGATGGAAGACATCTCAGGAGATCAGATCATCCAACAGCTCAGCGTAAGAATAGCTCTGAAGTCAGATCAACTAGCTTAGGGCTGTGTCTGTTTGAATTTTGAAAATTAGCAGGACTTGAAATGCTTCAAGGAAGAGAACTCTGGGTGGCTCCAGAAACAGCCTGAGAAACTCGAGCAAACTCGAAACCTCAGAAACTACCACTGCTTTCTCTCCCTCAGCCCAAGCAGTCCCAAAGAAGAAGTGTTCCCAGCAGGCTGGGATAGCACACATATACACTACATATACGTGACAGGCATCGCCAGCAGCCACATCCTGCTCCTTTCTGTGGCTGGCAAGAGTGAGACTGGATGTTTACATGTGGGCAACCTGGGTCCCTCCAGCAGCTCACACACTCAGCCTGCCCAGTGACCCCACTGAATTCCAGTATTAGCAGTGTGCCAAGGCCACAGCACTATTCTGCTTGCTGGCACAGACCATCACACGCCTCCTAAATCAGTCAGGACTCCCCTGGTCCCACAGCCAGCACCCCACTTGCCCTCCGCCAGGCCACTGCCATTGTTCACCAACTTCTCCACTTTGATCTTTGCTGGTGCTCTCAACACTGGCACACCCAGATGTTCTGCAGCTGTTGTCTCCTGGTGGAAAGGACTTGTAAAGCCATGTTTCCTAACAGGACTTCCACAACCTTTCAAAGCAACCTTTACTGGGGTATGAACAATCTCATTCAAATGTCAACATTTCTTTTCCCGTATGTGAAATCAGAATTTCCTTCTTCCGGGCATGCCCAAAACAAGGCACAAACTACATTGTGCCTTCTGTTTCACATGCTGACTCGTTTGTAAACAATGCTAGGAGAATACCTGTTTTGATCCAAGCTAATCTCTGGCCCTTATAGTGCTTTCGGTAGTTAGTTTTGCTTTGTTATTTACTTGATGTCCCATTGAATTGTTGAATCATAAACAGACTACCTGTCTGTATAGCAGCATAGCAGTGATGAATAAATGCAAGAGAAGGAGCAAGGTGATTGTTTGCTAGACTCTTCCTAGAAACTGAGAAATCTGTTACTTAATGCTGACCACAGCAGATGGAGGAAGCATCCTACATGATGTCAAAGCAATGAAGCTGTAATCACTTTTATGATTACAGTCAAGGCACTGCTTTTGCCACCATAAGTGGAGTGCAGGGAATCTTAAAAGACGACACTCTAACTGTTGTCCATGCTCACTGAGAAAATAATGCTTTTACAGCAGAGCAGGTCTCACCGCAGCTAAATCATGGCTTCAACTGTACACCGCCTTCAAAAAGCCCACAAAAACACAAATGAAAGGATTTGGAACCCAAGGGAATCTCGGATTGTGACATCAGCTCACTCTGGATTCTTTCCAAATTCTCAATTCCATTTTCTTCCGAGCCAATTTTCCCATCTAACTTGAGATGTAATTTATGGATTTCCAACACATCTAGTTACCTTAGAATTAGATTGCCACTAGCCAAAAAGACAGAAACAAGCAGTTAAGTGAAGACTGAAACCATGGGTGTTTAGAACAGCAAAACTTGGGCGAAACTATTCTTAAGAAAACCAAAACTTTTAGGACTTACCCATGTATTTTTGGAGGTGGAAAAAGTTTTACATCGAAAAGTCCCTAGGGAACTCTTTTCAGTGCCTGGAGAGCCGCTGTCGCTCGCCTTTCAAGGACCTATTCGTCACAGCAGAGGCAGCAGAGCACAAGATGGCCGACGAGAAGGGGCAGTGTAGAACTCTCTGTCTGTCTGTGTCTCTACTCAGTGTAGAACGTCTCTATCCTGGCACATTTTCGTGTGCGATACTTCCCTCCGGGTCTTCGGTCCTTGCGAAGCTCTATGTACTGTGAGCGCTGCTACTTGCAGCTGAGAAAGACCGTGGAGCTAGCGGCGAATTCGGAGAGCGCTGAGCACGTAGTCAAGAAGCGAGACGTGTCCCTGCAACGCGGTGCTAAGAGCAGCTTCCTCGCGGCGGGGGGGAGCTCCGGCCACAAGGCATTCTCGTCCTGGCAACGGATCTCTGTGAAGGGCGTAGGCGAAAAGCTTTCGTTTTCCATTCGAACTGCGAGAGAGGCAGACTGTTGCACGGAGCTCTGAGAACAAAGGTGCACGCCCTAGGCGGGCTTGGGCAGAAGCAGCGTTCTCTAGCTCTTGGCTGCCGGCGCACTTGTGGTTGTGTGGCGCCCTTGCAGCGGCTTCTGGCCGCCGGCAAGTGAAAGCAGCGCCAGGCGTGGGCGAGGGCGGTGAACGAAGCAGCACTCGTCCCGTGCTTGTGTGCACCACGTTACAGGCTACTAGGAGAGGAAGGTGGTTGACTCTCGCTTGCCCTCCCAAGTGCCCTTAGCAGTCGGAAGGAGCAAGCTGAAGCACTGCTGCTTGTGCTGCTCCTTGGTTCCCTTGCAGCCCGCTGTGAAAGCATTGGCGGTCGCTTCTAGGCGCCGAGTTGCACACAGCACCACGGTAAGTGCCGCGGAGAAGGGAAATCCAGAGTGCAGCGAGGAGCTGGACGTGGCTTACGCGCAGTAAGGAGAAGGTGAACCTAGGCACTGCCTCTTCAATCTGGCCGCCTCTGCTCTGGTAACAACTTTCGCAAGTCGGCAGAGGGAGCTGCGAGTATGAAGAACGGAGGGCAGCGAGACGCCGTGTGTTATGCGCCCTTTCAGGGCTGCTGCCAGGGGGCTAGTTTAAGTACGCTTTTTTCTTCCTCGCGTCCTTCTCGCTTCTCTCTAGCTGCATGGAGTACAGTACAGCGAAGGAGTGAGGACGGGCAGTGCCGCAGCTTTGGCCCTGGCGTGCAACGGCTGTGTGCTGCTTTTCCAAGCAGAAAGACCACTGAGAAGTAAAAGCGATAGTGAAGGAGCTCTTTGACTGCTCGTGTGCTCTTCGCTGCACTGCGCCGCTCGCAAGCGGCTTCGTTCTTCGCCTTCTGCCGTCCGGCGAGAGCTGAACTCGAGCGGTCAGTTGCAGCTCTGCCCAACAGCGTGTTCTCAGTTCTGCGGGCAAGCACGCCCTCTTGCCTTGGCCCCGAGAGCAAAGTCCCGAGCGAGCACTCGACTCAGTGCAATGCACCCGGAAGGACGCTCTCGCTCGCCTTTCAAGGAGCGATTCCTAACAGCAGAAGCAGCAGAGGCACAAACTGCACGACGAGAAGGGACAACGTAGAACACGTCTCTGTCCTGGCACATTTGCGTGTGCGATACTTCCCTCCGGGTCTTCGGGCCTTGCGAAGCTCCGTGTACTGCGAGCGCTGCTACTCGCAGCTGAGAAGGACCGTGGAGCTAGCGGCGAATTCGGAGAGCTCTTCGCTGCACTGCGCCGCTCGCAAGCGGCTTCGTTCTTCGCCTTCTGCCGTCCGGCGAGAGCTGAACTCCAGCGGTCAGTTGCAGCTCTGCCCAACAGCGTGTTCTCAGTTCTGCGGGCAAGCACGCCCTCTTGCCTTGGCCCCGAGAGCAAAGTCCCGAGCGAGCACTCGACTCAGTGCAATGCACCCGGAAGGACGCTCTCGCTCGTCTTTCAAGGAGCGATTCCTAACAGCAGAAGCAGCAGAGGCACAAACTGCGTGACGAGAAGGGACAACGTAGAACACGTCTCTGTCCTGGCACATTTGCGTGTGCGATACTTCCTTCCGGGTCTTCGGGCCTTGCGAAGCTCCGTGTACTGCGAGCGCTGCTACTCGCAGCTGAGAAGGACCGTGGAGCTAGCGGCGAATTCGGAGAGCTCTTCGCTGCACTGCGCCGCTCGCAAGCGGCTTCGTTCTTCGCCTTCTGCCGTCCGGCGAGAGCTGAACTCCAGCGGTCAGTTGCAGCTCTGCCCAACAGCGTGTTCTCAGTTCTGCGGGCAAGCACGCCCTCTTGCCTTGGCCCCGAGAGCAAAGTCCCGAGCGAGCACTCGACTCAGTGCAATGCACCCGGAAGGACGCTCTCGCTCGCCTTTCAAGGAGCGATTCCTAACAGCAGAAGCAGCAGAGGCACAAACTGCACGACGAGAGGGGACAACGTAGAACACGTCTCTGTCCTGGCACATTTGCGTGTGCGATACTTCCCTCCGGCTCTTCGGGCCTTGCGAAGCTCTGTGTACTGCGAGCGCTGCTACTCGCAGCTGAGAAGGACCGTGGAGCTAGCGGCGAATTCGGAGAGCTCTTCGCTGCACTGCGCCGCTCGCAAGCGGCTTCGTTCTTCGCCTTCTGCCGTCCGGCGAGAGCCGAACTCCAGCGGTCAGTTGCAGCTCTGCCCAACAGCGTGTTCTCAGTTCTGCGGGCAAGCACGCCCTCTTGCCTTGGCCCCGAGAGCAAAGTCCCGAGCGAGCACTCGACTCAGTGCAATGCACCCGGAAGGACGCTCTCGCTCGTCTTTCAAGGAGCGATTCCTAACAGCAGAAGCAGCAGAGGCACAAACTGCATGACGAGAGGGGACTACGTAGAACACGTCTCTGTCCTGGCACATTTTCTTGTGCGATACTTCCCTCCGGGTCTTCGGGCCTTGCGAAGCTCTGTGTACTGCGAGCGCTGCTACTTGCAGCTGAGAAAGACCGTGGAGCTAGCGGCGAATTCGGAGAGCGCTGAGCACGTAGTCAAGAAACGAGACGTGTCCCTGCAACGCGGTGCTAATAGCAGCTTCCTCGCGGCGGGGGCGAGCTCCGGCCACAAGACATTCTCGTCCTGGCAACGGATCTCTGTGAAGGGCGTAGGCGAAAAGCTTTCGTTTTCCATTCGAACTGCGAGAGAGGCAGACTGTTGCACGGAGCTCTGAGAACAAAGGTGCACGCCCTAGGCGGACTTGGGCAGAAGCAGCGTTCTCTAGCTCTTGGCTGCCGGCGCACTTGTGGTTGTGTGGCGCCCTTGCAGCGGCTTCTGGCCGCCGGCAAGTGAAAGCGGCTCCACGCTTGGGCCAGGGCGGTGAACGAAGCAGCACTCGTCCCGTGCTTGTGTGCACCACGTTACAGGCTACTAGGAGAGGAAGGTGGTTGACTCTCGCTTGCCCTCCCAAGTGCCCTTAGCAGTCGGAAGGAGCAAGCTGAAGCACTGCTGCTTGTGCTGCTCCTTGGTTCCCTTGCAGCCCGCTGTGAAAGCATTGGCGGTCGCTTCTAGGCGCCGAGTTGCACACAGCACCACTGTAAGTGCCGCGGAGAAGGGAAATCCAGAGTGCAGCGAGGAGCTGGACGTGGCTTACGTGCAGTAAGGAGAAGGTGAACCTAGGCACTGCCTCTTCAATCTGGCCGCCTCTGCTCTGGTAGCAACTTTTGCAAGTCGGCAGAGGGAGCTGCGAGTATGTAGAACGGAGGGCAGCGAGACGCCGTGTGTTATGCGCCCTTTCAGGGCTGCTGCCAGGGTGCGACTTTAAGAACGCCTTCTTCTTCCTCGCGTCCTTCCTCCACTATAGTCTCCTGGATTCACCTGAGACTCTTCCTAGGCATCTCCCTGATCCTTTTTGCAATGAGTCTCACATCATTCTCCTGAAGAAACTGTCTGCTTATGGTTTGCATGGGTGGGCTGTTTGCTGGGTGACAAACTGGGTGATGGCCAGGCCCACAGAGTGGTGGGAAATAGAGTTCATCCAGCTGGTCCCCAAGGCTCAGTCTTGGGCCCAGTCCTGTTTAATATCTTGCTCAGTGATCTGGACAAAGTGATAGAGTACACGCCCAGGAAGTTCACAGATGATGCAAAGTTGGCTGGTAGTGTTTTTTTCTTCCGGAGGACAGCAGGCTCTGCTTCTTCTTCCTCCTGTTCTGAGGTCGCTGCTCCCTCTTCATCCCTCATTAAGTGTGCTGATTTTGTCACTTGGATGAGAAAACAAACAATTTTAGCAACAATACTAGTGGCAGGGTACAAGAAAGGAAGAGTTCACACGAATCCCCCCCCCCCCCGCCCAACAACAGAAAATACCTGATGGCTCCTCTGCCCAGCTTACTGACTACACCGGAACCCATTGTCCCCCAAAGATACTCCCTTCTCCCTTCCCCCAGCCATGATGTGAGATGGAATAGAATAACTAAGATTAAGATTCTCCCTATGGAACTCCATCATACTTCGATTCTGGGAAAAAAAATTTCTTGAAGTTCTATCATTTCAGATCATTTGAATTTGAATTTGCATACTAAAAAGTCTAGCCAGAAACTCATGACAATATTAATAGCCCATTCTAGAATGTCCGAGATGATAGACACTTCTTTCAAGAGAATGTGATACCTCACGTGACTTCTCCAGAATTTAAATGAACAGCGGGAGTAGTCTACAAGATTCTTGCTGCCATCTGGATTTCCTGGTATTTGGCTGGTCTATGTAAACCAACCAGCTATTCAGCAGAGGGAATATTAGTGTGATACTTGATGGTATGTGAGATGGAACACAGTAATTTATGGCTTTTTGCATAGTGATGAAGCTGTAAAGAAAGCTCCGTAATGCTCAGACAAGGAGGCTGCTGGACTTCAAGCAGCAAAGGCCCAAAACGAACCAGTGAAAAGGTGTCATTGAAAAAAAAAAAAAAAAGCCAGGTGGGGAGCAAAGTGATACTTAAGGGCAGTTTACTGAAAGAGGGAATCTAGTGAAAAAAAAAGTCCAAGAGTGAAGGAATAACAGAGAAAATGAAACTAAGGAAGGAAATCAATCTCAGCTAATCATTTCAGAAGCTAACAAGTTGTCATTGCAATGATGCATAAAGTGAGAAAAAATAAATATGTCTGCGCCAAAATCTGAAATATGAACTTTATTGCATTCTGTCTTCCACGGAATCATACAACAGTCTGTGATTAAAGATCATGTAGTCCAACTTCCTTGCCAGGTAGATCTTACAGTAGATCAAATTGCTCAAGACTAGCCAAACTGATAAGGAGCACTCTCAATGATGGGGCATCCACAACTTCTCTGGAACACCCGTTTGAGTGTCTCACCAGCTTCATTGTAGAAAAGTTTTTCCTTTTAGCCAATCTAAACCTAGTCTCAGTTTGAAAGCATGGCCCCTTATCCTGTCTCTGCAAACTTTCCTAAAAAGTCTTTCTCCATTTGTCTTATACCCTCTTTACATATTCAAAGGCCACAATACTGTCTCTCCAGAAACCTCTCTTCTCCAGGCTAAAAGATCCTACTTTTCACAAGAACCAGGTCATAAACTGAGATGGAAGACATCTCAGGAGATCAGATCATCCAACAGCTCAGCGTAAGAATAGCTCTGAAGTCAGATCAACTAGCTTAGGGCTGTGTCTGTTTGAATTTTGAAAATTAGCAGGACTTGAAATGCTTCAAGGAAGAGAACTCTGGGTGGCTCCAGAAACAGCCTGAGAAACTCGAGCAAACTCGAAACCTCAGAAACTACCACTGCTTTCTCTCCCTCAGCCCAAGCAGTCCCAAAGAAGAAGTGTTCCCAGCAGGCTGGGATAGCACACATATACACTACATATACGTGACAGGCATCGCCAGCAGCCACATCCTGCTCCTTTCTGTGGCTGGCAAGAGTGAGACTGGATGTTTACATGTGGGCAACCTGGGTCCCTCCAGCAGCTCACACACTCAGCCTGCCCAGTGACCCCACTGAATTCCAGTATTAGCAGTGTGCCAAGGCCACAGCACTATTCTGCTTGCTGGCACAGACCATCACACGCCTCCTAAATCAGTCAGGACTCCCCTGGTCCCACAGCCAGCACCCCACTTGCCCTCCGCCAGGCCACTGCCATTGTTCACCAACTTCTCCACTTTGATCTTTGCTGGTGCTCTCAACACTGGCACACCCAGATGTTCTGCAGCTGTTGTCTCCTGGTGGAAAGGACTTGTAAAGCCATGGTTCCTAACAGGACTTCCACAACCTTTCAAAGCAACCTTTACTGGGGTATGAACAATCTCATTCAAATGTCAACATTTCTTTTCCCGTATGTGAAATCAGAATTTCCTTCTTCCGGGCATGCCCAAAACAAGGCACAAACTACATTGTGCCTTCTGTTTCACATGCTGACTCGTTTGTAAACAATGCTAGGAGAATACCTGTTTTGATCCAAGCTAATCTCTGGCCCTTATAGTGCTTTCGGTAGTTAGTTTTGCTTTGTTATTTACTTGATGTCCCATTGAATTGTTGAATCATAAACAGACTACCTGTCTGTATAGCAGCATAGCAGTGATGAATAAATGCAAGAGAAGGAGCAAGGTGATTGTTTGCTAGACTCTTCCTAGAAACTGAGAAATCTGTTACTTAATGCTGACCACAGCAGATGGAGGAAGCATCCTACATGATGTCAAAGCAATGAAGCTGTAATCACTTTTATGATTACAGTCAAGGCACTGCTTTTGCCACCATAAGTGGAGTGCAGGGAATCTTAAAAGACGACACTCTAACTGTTGTCCATGCTCACTGAGAAAATAATGCTTTTACAGCAGAGCAGGTCTCACCGCAGCTAAATCATGGCTTCAACTGTACACCGCCTTCAAAAAGCCCACAAAAACACAAATGAAAGGATTTGGAACTCAAGGGAATCTCGGATTGTGACATCAGCTCACTCTGGATTCTTTCCAAATTCTCAATTCCATTTTCTTCCGAGCCAATTTTCCCATCTAACTTGAGATGTAATTTATGGATTTCCAACACATCTAGTTACCTTAGAATTAGATTGCCACTAGCCAAAAAGACAGAAACAAGCAGTTAAGTGAAGACTGAAACCATGGGTGTTTAGAACAGCAAAACTTGGGCGAAACTATTCTTAAGAAAACCAAAACTTTTAGGACTTACCCATGTATTTTTGGAGGTGGAAAAAGTTTTACATCGAAAAGTCCCTAGGGAACTCTTTTCAGTGCCTGGAGAGCCGCTGTCGCTCGCCTTTCAAGGACCTATTCGTCACAGCAGAGGCAGCAGAGCACAAGATGGCCGACGAGAAGGGGCAGTGTAGAACTCTCTGTCTGTCTGTGTCTCTACTCAGTGTAGAACGTCTCTATCCTGGCACATTTTCGAGTGCGATACTTCCCTCCGGGTCTTCGGTCCTTGCGAAGCTCTATGTACTGTGAGCGCTGCTACTTGCAGCTGAGAAAGACCGTGGAGCTAGCGGCGAATTCGGAGAGCGCTGAGCACGTAGTCAAGAAGCGAGACGTGTCCCTGCAACGCGGTGCTAAGAGCAGCTTCCTCGCGGCGGGGGGGAGCTCCGGCCACAAGGCATTCTCGTCCTGGCAACGGATCTCTGTGAAGGGCGTAGGCGAAAAGCTTTCGTTTTCCATTCGAACTGCGAGAGAGGCAGACTGTTGCACGGAGCTCTGAGAACAAAGGTGCACGCCCTAGGCGGGCTTGGGCAGAAGCAGCGTTCTCTAGCTCTTGGCTGCCGGCACACTGCTGGCTGTGTGGCGCCCCTGCAGCGGCTTCTGGCCGCCGGCAAGTGAAAGCAGCGCCAGGCGTGGGCGAGGGCGGTGAACGAAGCAGCACTCGTCCCGTGCTTGTGTGCACCACGTTACAGGCTACTAGGAGAGGAAGGTGGTTGACTCTCGCTTGCCCTCCCAAGTGCCCTTAGCAGTCGGAAGGAGCAAGCTGAAGCACTGCTGCTTGTGCTGCTCCTTGGTTCCCTTGCAGCCCGCTGTGAAAGCATTGGCGGTCGCTTCTAGGCGCCGAATTGCACACAGCACCACGGTAAGTGCCGCGGAGAAGGGAAATCCAGAGTGCAGCGAGGAGCTGGACGTGGCTTACGTGCAGTAAGAAGGTGAACCTAGGCACTGCCTCTTCAATCTGTCCGCCTCTGCTCTGGTAACAACTTTTGCAAGTCGGCAGAGGGAGCCGCGAGTATGTAGAACGGAGGGCAGCGAGACGCCGTGTGTTATGCGCCTTTTCAGGGCTGCTGCCAGGGTGCTACTTTAAGAACGCCTTTTTCTTCCTCGCGTCCTTCTCGCTTCGCTCTAGCTGCATGGAGTACAGCACAGCGAAGGTGTGAGGAAGGGCTCTGCCCCAGCTTTTGCCCCGGCCTGCCTGTGCTGCGCCTTTAGCTGCACACGAGAACAACGGCATTTCTTACCCGCAAGGTAAAAAAGGCTTTAGTGTAGCCTTAGGAATGGCAAGTGCCTAGGCATTAAGTTGAGCGACCACGTATGAGGGAGTCTTTAGAGGTTTCCTCCCCCATGGCGCAGGTGTATTCTCATTCTCGTGCTGAACTGAAAAGTCTGGGCATGGCAAGACTGGCCTGCCTTGTGCAGAGACGAACACAAATGTGGGGCTATGATCCTCTGTGTTCGGAGCTCTGCTTCCGGGTGTGTGGGCCGCCATGAGCCCGCAGCAGCCGCCGAGGACAGTGTGGATTGTGGATGAGTCTGGGCTGGCCCCCCGCCCCCCCGTTGGTCTGACAGCGGCAGAAGTGGCGTAGGAGCGGCATCGCCTGAGGGCCCCATGGGGGGCGGGAAGAGAGCCGGGAGTGACTCCGAGCGACACCGGAAGCGATATCCGTAGGGCCCGGAAGGCCAGCGTTGCCATCGAGTTTGGCCGGTAGGAGGCGTCTAAGGTGCTTTGAAAGGTGGAGCTTCTTTGCTCTAGGACAGTCTGGGAGAGCTGAGGGTGTCCAATCTGGAGAACAGAAGGCTCCAGGGAGATCTTCGAGCCCCTTGCAGTGCCTGCTGGGGCTCCAAGATAGCTGGGGAGGGACTTTGGAAAAGGGTCTGGACTCGCAGGACAAGGGGGAATAGCTTCAAACTGCCAGAGGGCTGGGATAGATGGGATATTGGAAAGGAATTCTTCCTTGGGTGGGTGCTGAGGCACATGTTGCTCAAAGAGGCTGTGTAGGAGCCCCATGGCAGGAAGCGTCCAGGGCCAGGCTGGAGCGGACATGGAGCAACCTGGACTAGTGGAAAAGTGTCCCTGCCCGTGTCAGGATGTGGGAAGAAGATAATTTGTCTCTAAGGTCGCTTCCAGTCCAAACCATTCTGGGATTCTAGGATTCATGGAAGGCCCTTTTCCAAGTGAAGTGTTGTATCTCTTGGCTCCCAGCTTGTAGTTGCCGGTTCTTCTGGAAGCAGGCGTGGCGAAGCAGCTGTGATGAGCCATGGGTTCTCAATAGGACGAGTGTGATATATTTGCAGAGAGGAAGGCTGCAGACAGATCTTCAAGGTCCAGGTAAAACAAGCAAAGGATTGAATAGAAGCCAAAGATTGGTTGTGTTAGTCAGTTTGCTGGCTGTTGAAATGGCCCCAGGTAATTTTCAACATTTCTAATTTGGATTTGTTTGAGTAAAAAATGAATGTGTTACCTCCAGCGTAGGCTCTCCAATGCATCTCCATGTGCTCCCATCTCTTTGTTGTATATCGGGTTCTATTAACTGAAGACAGAATCATAACACAGTAGTAAAACATTTAGAGGTGTAGTTAGCCAGCTTCAGGAGTTTTCAACTCAGCTGTTGACTTTTCTGGTAACTGTAGGCAAGGCAACACAATCCAGTTACTCCACTTTTCCTCTCTGAGGAAAAGATGATTTTTTTTTTTTTTTTTTTTTCTCATTTTGAAAATAGCCTTGAATGAAGAGAGTTATGCACGTGGCATGTAGGATTCATTATTTTACCTTTCTCTTCTGTTGTCTTTCGCGTACTAGTCTTTTTAAAATTTTTTTGTCGCTGTTCTCCATTCAGTAGGTTTGAAAGAATTCTAATTGTTGAGATGATGGTTCTTTGAAGGCTCACTTAGCCCACCTTTTGGGTGAAGGAAAGAAGAAGACAAGGTCCTCTAGGAAGAGTAAAAAGCATACTTTCAAGAGACATTCAGAGATGTCTGCTGATGCCACGCAATTACCGTGTAATCAGCAGAAATGTGTTGGAAAAACACCCATCAGTGACTTCACAAGAAAGCCACACTCAAGACAGGTAAAGAACAGAAGCATAAAACCCCAAAGGTATGAAATGGACAGATTTTCATTGGGAATGAGCAACTCCGGAATTCTTGGTTCTAGAACTAGGGGCTTGTAATAAATAGACTGTCTCCTTGCCAAACGTAAACTTGGTGTCATGAACTGCTCACTGCCCGTTGAAGTGCAGGGCTAGTAGACTAATATTTGCCATGGCAGGCATATTGTATGGCTTTCCTGTTAAAAAGAAATTGGTTTTGCTCATAGCAATCTAGATATGTACCCAGTCTGACACCTATTTTTTAGGCTATATTTCCAAGTAAATGGCTTCCACGATGATGCAGTAAGTTTATGTCATGAACAGGAATGAAGTGATTGCATGCATCCTTTTTTACCCTAAGCCAGCTGCTGAGTAATGAGACAGAGACTCTCACTGACGCCAAGGAGTGCCCGTGCTTTTGGGAAAAGCACTGGGCAGATAAAGCCTATTTCCACATTTCTTGCTAGCGTCTCCTTCAAAGTTCATGGGTTTGTGCATCTTTTAGAGCTGTTCTAGATGTTCTTTGTAGTTTACATGTACTAAATGTAGCAGGTATTGCTTTCATGCCGTCCTACTAGATTTGAAGTTGGGATCTACTCAGGCTTCAATGTCTCAGAAGAAGCAACGTCGATTCTTTGAATTCTACTCTTGAACGTGAGAATGCTACTTATGTAGTTAATGAATTAATTAAATCGAATTCACTTGAATGGAAAAATTGTCTTGTTCATGTAGATTTTAACTTGGGAAATTGATATTTGAGTTCTACTTTTCATTGTTGTTGCTTTTCTGTATTCTTTGATTGCACAGATAGCAGATGTACTGACCAAGTATTGTGTGAAACTGGAGGAAATGTCCTTCCTCTTGGCAGCTGATGTTCACAAGCTCATTAACGCTAAGGCCATGGTAAATGTTTTACCTGGGGCAAGATAGCAGTCTGAATATTCCTAGAATGTCTTTCTTTCCCCAGATGAAATTCATTTTTTCTGCCTATCAATCACTGAAATATAGAAGAAATTTCTACTTGACGGGGTATTGGTTATCATTTGTGTTCTTTTCTCCCCTCATTTTCTGTAGAAGAGACAATTTTTGGTTTGTTTTTGCATGTTGTATGCTGCTTCTACTTCTGGTTTTGTTTTTTAATACACAGAATATAAACGGAGCACTGCTGGATAATGAGAGGGCAACTGCCAAGCTACTCTTGAATCGAATGAAATCAGAGCTTGAGAAAGAAAAATGGCATCAACTGAAATGGCAAGGGACTGGAAGCTCATGCAAAAGAAGTGTGGAGTTCAGAGTTTCAGGTCAGAAATTTGGCAGTCTTCTTTTGGACAATGAGCAACACCAAGAGGCTAGTGTTCACTTTTGGTTTCTGTTAAAGTAATACTTGATCATTTTTTCTTTCTACGTGATACCACGTATGATATCACATATATCATGTGATTCCATTCTACATATCTACTTTCCATCCTGCAGAGAATTTATGGCAAGTGAAGAAATACAGAATCCCCCAACTGTGAATATGGAAATGGAAAAGTTGATAAAGGAGCAGATGGTACTCAGTGAAGAGAGACTGAAGGTTTTGCAATATATCGGGTATGGCAAAAGAGGGTATAGCATAAAGGAAAACAATTGTTGCTGGAGTTAATGAAGGACTTGGCTACAAAATGCACTTTGCTTCCTGTCAATGTGTGATTGCTAAATGCAGCAGTAAGGCAGGGTCTACATCTATTTCTGTACAGCTCTTTTGAATGGAAAAAATGCATTCTTGATTTTCAGTGCCCCAGCTACACTTAATAGGTGGCGATCAGGCTCTAAAAATGGAGGAATGCAGAAGTAAATCTCGAAACATAGCAGAAATGGGCAAAGAGGGGTGGAGAGCTAGAACTTGGTGTTTTTGTCAAGGCATTTTTTTCTCCATGGCGTGGGATTTTATTTGCGGAATAAATGAAGAGAGGAGTCTGGATAGAAATCTAACGTTGCTACGTTTGAATATCCATCCTGAACACAAGACACATTGGTGTGGGTGCAATGCATTACGATCTTTACAGGGAGGTTTTTTACGGTGGATGTAGGAACCAGGTAGATGACAGTTAGTTCCTTATCGGGCAGTAAACAGTTGGCCTTGAACAACAACAATCTCAGGTTTATTTTCATTGCCAAGATGGCTGTAAATAAAAGAACGCCCAGTAGTATGGATATTCGGATTCATAATTTTATATTTGAAGTACTGACTGGTTTGTATTTTAGGATACCTGACTCTTGTTTCCTGCTTTGATAGCACCCTGTTGCCTCCAACACGTGCCAAATCTGATGGAAACGAATGGTGCAGAACTCTGGAGAATTGAAACAAAAGTCTAGGTAGGTCGGGAAATCCTAAGAACAGTCTGGAATTCAAGCAATATTTTCTTTTCTCCTGGGCAACGATGAGGCAGACGGTTGCTTTGAGAGTGCATGTTTGCTCTATTCTTTGTTCCGTGTGTTGCCACATACCTTCTCAGTTGCTTGGAGGTGGCAGTAAGAGCCAAAGAAGCTGCCTGTGGCATGGCTTTCCTTTGGCCAGTACAAACACCTGTGCATGGGGAGATCTAGCAGGAACTGGCTCGGTTAGAATGAATCTGGGGGAAATCAAATGTTAATTTTGACGTGGATCCCTTCTCAGTCATACAAAAATACTCCTTTTTAACTCCTGGAGAAGAAGAGGGGAAGTATGAGAAGAAGAGGGGAAGTATTGGAGATACTTCCTTTCTCTGTGTCCTTGCAGCATGCCTTCCCGCTCTGTGTCTGCCTTCTCTTGCTCCAGAGCACATCCAGTTGGGATGTTTGTAGCCTGTATGGTAGCAAAGAAGTTGGTAGCGATTGTTAAGTACCTTGCTACTTTGAAGCATAATGATAAACAGCTGTGTATGAAAATGTCTTGATTTCTTTGGCTGGTAATGTCTGGTGTCTGTAGGCACTGCTGGCATCTGTTCCGTGTGCTGAGATTCAGCACATGGCCTCTGTCATGTTTCCATGTCACACTGCACTGTGAAAGATGGGAATTTTGACTGTGGTCTGTTCCGTATCATTCAGACAGCCCTAATGTGGAGTGCGTGGAGAAAATGAGCATCCAGTATGAGCTGGTCGAGGGCAAATGTCAGGAGAAAGGGCAGATGTGCAAGTTGAGTGCCACAGCTTTTGGCTGTGATAGCCGTGGTCCAATGTGTCATTAGAGAGAGTAAAGATGCACCAGACAGTGAGATAACAAGTGGAATTCCTTTTTAACCTCCGCCTTACTCTGTTCAAAAAGTAAGCCATCCGTTTGGTTTCACAGTAGTAGTTGGTATTTGTGCTTGAAATGTGGAAAAGCCGTAACAAATGCCAGTAATGAAGGGAGTGCTGTCCTACATGAATGTGGAAGATGCAAGGAGCCTCAGCCCTTGTGCTAAATCTGTCTTATCTTGGGAAAGAAATTCCACCTCTGCCTCAATTTCTCCCTTTGTGTCCAACCAGATGGTATTGTTTAGTAATCTAATATGGCATGTGGGAGGCTGAATCTATCTCTGTCCATCACAAGAAAAGAAACACTACGTTTAGCCAGGCTCTCTGAAAGCCACACAGTATTTCTTCTGTGCATGTCAATAATTTGTTCTTCTTTTCCTTCAGATGACCCTGTTGGATGTGAACATTTGCACAGCAGAAGATGCTGAAGTTGTGCACTCCAACATGCTTCAGATGACTGAGAAACGAAAATGTAGGTTTGAAGAAGAAGTGGAGCACGTGGATGTACGTTTCTTTTATTTGATGACATATATCTTCATCACTCCTTGGGATTAGTCTGTTCTTCCTGTGCTCCCACCTGCAATGCCTTCTGCGTGGTAGGCTATTGATGTCACCTTAGAAAGAGGTCCATAGTGTGACAAAACACTCCAGAGAAACAGTTTGGTGTGGAAGAGTTTCATGTGGAAGTGTTCATAATTCTTGTGTTTATTATTTGTAATAGAAATAGATTGTATTTTTATGATCATTTCTATCTGAAATACATAGGATAGCGATGAATGACGTATGGCCCAGTCTGCTTAAGATCAGACTTCAGGAAGAGCTGGAAATGATCTCCCAAATGTCTTCCAATCTTTTCTATACATAAAAAAAGTCGGGCAGTTGTTTCTAAAGGGATAAATTATAGAATGTGATTTGGTGCTTTATGGTGCCAGAATAAACAGAAGTTTTGAGAATCCGCATTCTTACCAGTTTACTTGGAGACTGATTTTTTTTTACTCTCCAGATAGAAGACGCCATGTTGGATACCAGTCGTAAAATTCCAGGCAGCCTTTTATCATGTTACATATCCTCTTACTCATTCATTTCACCTTCCAGCAGTTTAGAAAGAACTTGTTCACTTGAATGTTTTTCTTTGGAGTGATTTGAAGGAGACGGCTAAATGGCCATAATCCAGGTAGAAACATAAAAACAAGGGTGTGCTATAAAGACAGGACTTCTTAATGCAAAGAGCCCTCTGAAATTCAAAATACCTGCTATAAAATTAAAAATGTAATCTTTGACTTTTAGATGGGAATTTCTCCTCTTCAGTTTCATTCTGTCAGGTGCATTTTTGCTAACTGCTTGATTCACGCTGAATGGACAGTCCTGTCTTATTGTTGGTATGGCAACAGCGATAGAGATCACTGCTGCTTTCTGTAGAAAGTGGCTGCAAGTTGCTATGACGAGATCTTGTGCAGGTCTAGAGTCTGATTGGATGTGAGGTTCTCATTGTTTCAGAACACCAACTTGGGGTGGCAGTGTCAGAGGTGTTCATTATCTAGGAAGATTTTCATAGGCGATGAGTTTTGCTGAGGTAGCTTTCTTTTCTGGGTGTAGAAGATATGTGCATAATTAACTTCCTTGAATCCTAAAGAGCTGGGGAGATTTTAGTATCTACGAAACCATTTTTACTAGCTTTTTTATGTGGCCTTAGATGATGAAAGTGATCTGGATACAATCTTAGAAAAAAGGCAAACGGTGAGCTGTGAGGAAGAGCTGAAGGAGTATTTGGAGAACACCCTTTCTTCTTGAGATCAACTTAGAACAAGGTATGAATTTGGTATGTTTTGTAAACTTAAAAGGTAGAGCATCTTTGAACATTGGTTGTACTACTTAGGCCTTGTTTTAATGCTGTTGTGTGAAGGTATGGAAAAAGAGTGCTTTTCACTTCATGTAAGAATATAGAATAATAACAAGGTTAAGGCAAATAATGCCCACGGTTTAGGAATGGGACAAAGGAAGACTGCTATCATTCAAAAACCATAGCACATCAGTATTACTGTGCATACCGTCACATCCATGCCTTATTCAGAAGGTAAAAGTAGTAGTGCAGATTCTTGGATCACCGGAATCAGAAGTTGGTCTGCACCATCATCTCTTCACTCATAGATTTGATCTCATTCAAAGTTCTAGGAACTCAGACGTTTAAGACAGCCAAGCACCGGCAACTTTAAAAACCATCTAAAAATGGGTACAATACCGCTCTCCTTCCTGAAGATCTTAGCAGCAGCTCTGAAGCCGTAGAGGAAGCAGCACTGTTCACACACCCAGGAGGTCTTTCCTACCTGCTCGATCAGAGGCACATTAGAAGAGCAGTGTGGACCTGAGGGGCAGATGCACATACCTTCACACACCTCGCAGTGGGACTGTGGTTAGAGCTGGAGGTTTGATACTCTTCCTAATAATTTGAGCCGTTAAAACAAAGCCAGAGGTAACAGACCAAGTGAAAATACAATGCCAGGTTGCGGAAAGAGAATGTTACCTATCTGAACTCGTACAAAAATTCCCCATCATTCTCTTTGTTTAGGAGACCAAGCCAATGTCCGTGTAAATGAAAACAAGTGTGAATATTGATTTTTCTTGAATCAAGACTCAGCTTTATGTCCAAGTCAAAGGCAAATAAACCAGAAAGGCTCCGCTGAGCACAGTGCAGAACTAACATGGAAGACAGTCATTTGACCTCTTATGTAAGCAGTGTTGGTGTGGTTCCCCATCCAAAAGGAAGGATGTCAAATGCTTCTTTGGAAATATTTTAACTTCTCTGCGTTTCTTTCTTTGTAATGAACTAATCTCTAACAAGCCAGGACGTGATTGTGTTCAGTAGAAACAGATCAATGGCAACA
Organism: Sturnus vulgaris; assembly: GCF_052056855.1. Classification (NCBI taxonomy): domain Eukaryota; kingdom Metazoa; phylum Chordata; class Aves; order Passeriformes; family Sturnidae; genus Sturnus; species Sturnus vulgaris. The sequence goes on along the minus strand of NW_028276458.1, from coordinate 79,102 downwards.
TTTAGCCTAAAGGTTTTATGAGATTGATCAGGAAGTTCGATTTAGATTTAAAGGCACTGTAGTCATATTTAATTTTATTTCTCTCCGCACTTGAGTCTCTTAAACAGGGACCTTCAATTGGACAGGAACGGGACACTGAAGCAAATTGTAATGGATGACGTAATGGCTTACCCAGAAGCATTTTGTGGGAATTGATTTCTTCTAGGTATCCATCAGCCAGCATTTTAGTGTGAAGGGAATCTTCAAACAGGTAAAACAAAAATTCCCATTGGTTTCAAACCTGACTGCTATATTAATTTTTCACTTTGGAGAAAATTTTCATGACCTTTAAAATTCAGACTGTATCAAGTATTGTTTCAGCCATTGAAGAAAGTGCTTTTGATGGAGATAGGAGAGGGAAACCAAAACATTTCTCAGAGCCACACTTTGAGCTCTGTCCTTGTTACAAACGGCACTTGAGCAAATGCATTTGCCTTTGGAACAGAAAACGACAAGGTAACAGGCTTATCATTACGGATTTGAGTGTTCCAGGTTCTTTAGGTAGTAAGTGATCTATTCAAGATGATCTCTTCCTGAAATAGATCCATTTTGAGAAGGGATATGGATTTCTTAGAAGAAGGCAAATCCCTATGTTAAAACGGTGTGGTGGGTGTTTTTTGTTGTTGTTGTTTTGCTTTTAGAACTTGCAAGGCACAATCGACTTCATAGCTGGAGATGCAGATAAGACCACGACATTCCAAACAGGTGTTTCTTTTTGGTTGTTTTTCAATCTGTCTATCTTTGGATTGTAACCAGTAGAACTGTGCTTGAACTGGAAAGAAGTAGCGGAGGTTTCAGAAGTGGAGCATGCGGTGGAACAGTAAGCTGAGAGCATTGTGCAAGGAGAGGAAAGAGGGGAAAATGGTAAGAGTTTCCTGAGTCGGAAGGGACCCCTAGGGATCGTCAAAGTCCAACTCCTGGCCCTGCACAGACACTCCAACAGTCCCACCCTCTGCATCCCTGAGAGCATTGGCCAAACGCTCCCGGATCTCTGGCAGCCTTGGGGCTGTGCCCATTGCCTGGAGAACCTATTCAGTGCCCGACCAGCCTCTGAGGAAAAAAACCTTTCCCTGATAGCCAGCCTAATCGTCCCCTGACACAGCTCCTGGCATTCCCTTGGCTCCTGTCCCTGGTCGCAGAGAGCAGAGAGCAAAGCTGTCCCTGTGCTGCCCTTGGGAGGAGCTGAGAGGTCCCAAGTGAGGTGTGAGCTCAGTGTCCTCTCTGCAGCTGAACCAAATGCCCTGAGCCACTCTTTGTATGGCTTTCCCTCCAGCCTCTTCGCTATCCCTGTGTCCCTCCTTTGGACATTTCTCCAATAGCCTGAGGTCTTTCTGACGCTGTGGCATCCAAAATTGCCCCCAGGGCTTGAAGAGAGCGCAGTCCCAGCCCAGAGCAGAGCGGGACAATCGCCTCTCTCGAGCGAGCGGTGCCAGAAGATAGGGACAGTTGTCAAAAAATCAGCTGGAGAAAGAAATCTAACAGAGAAACGGGTGATCTTGGCACAGGAAATGGAAGAAGCAGAGGAAGAAGAAGATGAGGAGAGGATTCCTTGTAAAAGTGAAGAAAATGAGCATGCAGAACAGGGACTAAGCATTATGCAGGTAAGTGAGCAAGAGAATAAGTTTGAAAGTGAAGGCAGTTTTGTCCAAAAGAAGGAGGAATAGGAAGTCTTTTTGCTGAGAATGAATAGCAAGTTTTTTTGCATTTAGTTTGTATACGAAGCGCACAGGGCTCTAGATCCTTTTGTGGGAAAATGGAGTGTGTAAAGTTGCCAATCATTTTGGAGCGAATTTGGAGGTTTTTGGGGTCCCAGGTGAATTTTGGGTTGAATTCTGGGGATTTGGGAGTGCCCAGGTGAATTGGGGGGGGCGGGGCGGGGCGGGGATTTGGGGAGATCCAGGTGAGTTTTGAGGGGTCCCAGGTTGATTTTGGGGGAGAATTTGTGGAATTTTGGGGGATCCCGGGTAGCGAGGTTTGGGGTGAATTTGTGGAATGTGGGGAGTCCCAGTTGAATTTTAGGGGGAATTTGTGGAATTCTAGGGATCTCAGGGGAATTTTGGGGTGAATTTGGTGAATTTTAGGGTATACGTGTGAATTTTAGGGTTCTCAGGTGAGTTTTGGGAATGCCAGACGTATTTTGGGGTGAATTCTGTCGATTTTGGGGTATCCAGGTGAGCATTTGGAAGTCGTGGGAGAATTTTGGGATGAATTTGGGGGGATGCAGGTGGATTTTCCGGGGAATTTTGGTGATTTTTGGGAGTCCCAGATGGGTCTGGGAGTGAATTTGGTGGATTTGGGGGTATCTGGGAGGGTTTTGAGGGGGATTGGAGACATTTTGGAGTGAATTTGGGAGGTGTTGGGGGGACTGGGTCTTGGGGGTGATTTGAGGGGTTTTGGGGGTTGCAGGTGGGATTTTGGGGTGAAGCCCTGGGATTTGGGGGTCCCCCGTGAATTTTGGGGTGAATTTGTGGGCTTTTGGGAGTTGCCAGGTGAGTGCTGAGCGTCCCAGGGGGGACTTCGGGGTGAATTTTGGGGATTTGGGGTTTCCCAGGTGAATTTCTGAGGTGGAAAGGTTCAAAAAGGGTTTTTTTTGAAAACAAGTTAAAGCCAGAAGGTTATTGAAAATTAATAGATGTGATGCAAGTAGGTAATATGCAGACAATACACAGCGAGACAAATCATGGGAAAAATACAGTGGTAACACATGAGTGTGTGAGGATGGGATCAGTATAGCTAAGGCTCAGTTGAAGCTGAATTTGGAAAAGCATGCCAAAACTAAGAATAATAAAGGCACCTACGGGTATTTCAGTGGGAAAAGGAAGATGAAAAGAAACCTATCACACCTCCCCTATTCCCCCCCCCCCACCCCCATAAGCCAGACAGGACTAGTGACAACAGACAAGGAGAAGGCTGAGGTACTCAACAAGTGTTGGTCTCAATTTTTACTGCCAGTCACTATTTCCACATCTCTCAGGTTATTGGACTGGTGGACTTGATTCTAACCCATAGTAGCAGGTCAGCTTTCAGACCACTTGAGGAACCTGAGCATGCAAGACCATGGGACCCACCCAGAGGCATGTCAGGGCCCTGAGAGAACTGGCAGCTGTAGTTGCTAAGGTGCTTTCTCCATCATATTTGAGAAATCAAGGTAACCAGCTGAAGTCTCCAGACACTGTGTTGTATTGACTCCAGTCCTCTTGGTCTTTTTTGTAAATCTTAGAGCTCTGAGTCAATTTCTGCAGAGGATTCCCAATGCAGTTTCAAAAATGGAATCTTTGTTACTGGTCCTCATGCTGATCTTGGATATTTCCATTTTCTGCACTCCATTATTTTCCAAACATTTGTAATGACTGAAAAGAAAGCTGAGACGAGGCATTATGCTCTTTCCAGTGATAGAAATGGACCAGTATTCTTTTCAGACAAATATAATTTTTGCTGTGTCTAAGCACATGTGCATACCTGTGTTTGATTTATGTGTCCAGGTTTTGGCAATGGGGCAGCCACAGGGCCGTCCTGAGACAATGGCCCAGGTGCTGCCCTGTCCCGCTTTCTTCCAACTGGCTCCACTTCAGGATGTCCTCCCTGCTGAGAGAAGAGGCTGGGACAGCACCTTTAGAAATGTGACTTTCTGGGGTTTTTTTTGTTTTGTTTTGTTTTGTTATTTTTAAAGTTACTAAAAACCTTCACCCTGATTTTTTGTGTTGGGTTTGGGGTTTTTTTTCAGTTTTGGGTGGGTTTTTTGGTGGGCTTTTTTGGGGGCTTTTTTTGTCTCTTTGGGGATTATTGGTTGGGGGGTTCTGTGTGTTTGTTTGGTCTGCTTTTTTTGTTTGTTTGTTTGTTTGTTTGTTTGTTTATTACGGTTTTGTAGAGTTTTTTAAGCAAATTGATTGGAAAACTGAATAGTCCTCCACTATAGTCTCCTGGATTCACCTGAGACTCTTCCTAGGCATCTCCCTGATCCTTTTTGCAATGAGTCTCACATCATTCTCCTGAAGAAACTGTCTGCTTATGGTTTGCATGGGTGGGCTGTTTGCTGGGTGACAAACTGGGTGATGGCCAGGCCCACAGAGTGGTGGGAAATAGAGTTCATCCAGCTGGTCCCCAAGGCTCAGTCTTGGGCCCAGTCCTGTTTAATATCTTGCTCAGTGTTCTGGACAAGGGGATAGAGTACACGCCCAGGAAGTTCACAGATGATGCAAAATTGGCTGGTAGTGTTTTTTTCTTCCGGAGGACAGCAGGCTCTGCTTCTTCTTCCTCCTGTTCTGAGGTCGCTGCTCCCTCTTCATCCCTCATTAAGTGTGCTGATTTTGTCACTTGGATGAGAAAACAAACAATTTTAGCAACAATACTAGTGGCAGGGTACAAGAAAGGAAGAGTTCACACGAATCCCCCCCCCCCCCCCCCCCGCCCAACAACAGAAAATACCTGATGGCTCCTCTGCCCAGCTTACTGACTACACCGGAACCCATTGTCCCCCAAAGATACTCCCTTCTCCCTTCCCCCAGCCATGATGTGAGATGGAATAGAATAACTAAGATTAAGATTCTCCCTATGGAACTCCATCATACTTCGATTCTGGGAAAAAAAATTTCTTGAAGTTCTATCATTTCAGATCATTTGAATTTGAATTTGCATACTAAAAAGTCTAGCCAGAAACTCATGACAATATTAATAGCCCATTCTAGAATGTCCGAGATGATAGACACTTCTTTCAAGAGAATGTGATACCTCACGTGACTTCTCCAGAATTTAAATGAACAGCGGGAGTAGTCTACAAGATTCTTGCTGCCATCTGGATTTCCTGGTATTTGGCTGGTCTATGTAAACCAACCAGCTATTCAGCAGAGGGAATATTAGTGTGATACTTGATGGTATGTGAGATGGAACACAGTAATTTATGGCTTTTTGCATAGTGATGAAGCTGTAAAGAAAGCTCCGTAATGCTCAGACAAGGAGGCTGCTGGACTTCAAGCAGCAAAGGCCCAAAACGAACCAGTGAAAAGGTGTCATTGAAAAAAAAAAAAAAAAAGCCAGGTGGGGAGCAAAGTGATACTTAAGGGCAGTTTACTGAAAGAGGGAATCTAGTGAAAAAAAAAGTCCAAGAGTGAAGGAATAACAGAGAAAATGAAACTAAGGAAGGAAATCAATCTCAGCTAATCATTTCAGAAGCTAACAAGTTGTCATTGCAATGATGCATAAAGTGAGAAAAAATAAATATGTCTGCGCCAAAATCTGAAATATGAACTTTACTGCATTCTGTCTTCCACGGAATCATACAACAGTCTGTGATTAAAGATCATGTAGTCCAACTTCCTTGCCAGGTAGATCTTACAGTAGATCAAATTGCTCAAGACTAGCCAAACTGATAAGGAGCACTCTCAATGATGGGGCATCCACAACTTCTCTGGAACACCCGTTTGAGTGTCTCACCAGCTTCATTGTAGAAAAGTTTTTCCTTTTAGCCAATCTAAACCTAGTCTCAGTTTGAAAGCATGGCCCCTTATCCTGTCTCTGCAAACTTTCCTAAAAAGTCTTTCTCCATTTGTCTTATACCCTCTTTACATATTCAAAGGCCACAATACTGTCTCTCCAGAAACCTCTCTTCTCCAGGCTAAAAGATCCTACTTTTCACAAGAACCAGGTCATAAACTGAGATGGAAGACATCTCAGGAGATCAGATCATCCAACAGCTCAGCGTAAGAATAGCTCTGAAGTCAGATCAACTAGCTTAGGGCTGTGTCTGTTTGAATTTTGAAAATTAGCAGGACTTGAAATGCTTCAAGGAAGAGAACTCTGGGTGGCTCCAGAAACAGCCTGAGAAACTCGAGCAAACTCGAAACCTCAGAAACTACCACTGCTTTCTCTCCCTCAGCCCAAGCAGTCCCAAAGAAGAAGTGTTCCCAGCAGGCTGGGATAGCACACATATACACTACATATACGTGACAGGCATCGCCAGCAGCCACATCCTGCTCCTTTCTGTGGCTGGCAAGAGTGAGACTGGATGTTTACATGTGGGCAACCTGGGTCCCTCCAGCAGCTCACACACTCAGCCTGCCCAGTGACCCCACTGAATTCCAGTATTAGCAGTGTGCCAAGGCCACAGCACTATTCTGCTTGCTGGCACAGACCATCACACGCCTCCTAAATCAGTCAGGACTCCCCTGGTCCCACAGCCAGCACCCCACTTGCCCTCCGCCAGGCCACTGCCATTGTTCACCAACTTCTCCACTTTGATCTTTGCTGGTGCTCTCAACACTGGCACACCCAGATGTTCTGCAGCTGTTGTCTCCTGGTGGAAAGGACTTGTAAAGCCATGGTTCCTAACAGGACTTCCACAACCTTTCAAAGCAACCTTTACTGGGGTATGAACAATCTCATTCAAATGTCAACATTTCTTTTCCCGTATGTGAAATCAGAATTTCCTTCTTCCGGGCATGCCCAAAACAAGGCACAAACTACATTGTGCCTTCTGTTTCACATGCTGACTCGTTTGTAAACAATGCTAGGAGAATACCTGTTTTGATCCAAGCTAATCTCTGGCCCTTATAGTGCTTTCGGTAGTTAGTTTTGCTTTGTTATTTACTTGATGTCCCATTGAATTGTTGAATCATAAACAGACTACCTGTCTGTATAGCAGCATAGCAGTGATGAATAAATGCAAGAGAAGGAGCAAGGTGATTGTTTGCTTGACTCTTCCTAGAAACTGAGAAATCTGTTACTTAATGCTGACCACAGCAGATGGAGGAAGCATCCTACATGATGTCAAAGCAATGAAGCTGTAATCACTTTTATGATTACAGTCAAGGCACTGCTTTTGCCACCATAAGTGGAGTGCAGGGAATCTTAAAAGACGACACTCTAACTGTTGTCCATGCTCACTGAGAAAATAATGCTTTTACAGCAGAGCAGGTCTCACCGCAGCTAAATCATGGCTTCAACTGTACACCGCCTTCAAAAAGCCCACAAAAACACAAATGAAAGGATTTGGAACCCAAGGGAATCTCGGATTGTGACATCAGCTCACTCTGGATTCTTTCCAAATTCTCAATTCCATTTTCTTCCGAGCCAATTTTCCCATCTAACTTGAGATGTAATTTATGGATTTCCAACACATCTAGTTACCTTAGAATTAGATTGCCACTAGCCAAAAAGACAGAAACAAGCAGTTAAGTGAAGACTGAAACCATGGGTGTTTAGAACAGCAAAACTTGGGCGAAACTATTCTTAAGAAAACCAAAACTTTTAGGACTTACCCATGTATTTTTGGAGGTGGAAAAAGTTTTACATCGAAAAGTCCCTAGGGAACTCTTTTCAGTGCCTGGAGAGCCGCTGTCGCTCGCCTTTCAAGGACCTATTCGTCACAGCAGAGGCAGCAGAGCACAAGATGGCCGACGAGAAGGGGCAGTGTAGAACTCTCTGTCTGTCTGTGTCTCTACTCAGTGTAGAACGTCTCTATCCTGGCACATTTTCGTGTGCGATACTTCCCTCCGGGTCTTCGGTCCTTGCGAAGCTCTATGTACTGTGAGCGCTGCTACTTGCAGCTGAGAAAGACCGTGGAGCTAGCGGCGAATTCGGAGAGCGCTGAGCACGTAGTCAAGAAGCGAGACGTGTCCCTGCAACGCGGTGCTAAGAGCAGCTTCCTCGCGGCGGGGGTGAGAGGAATGTTAAATTTGTCTTTACAAATGAGTTGTGGATCAGCCTGTAGATAAGGCTAGCACTGAGAGATAAAAGAAACAATGGGATGGATTCCACTGATTGATGAATGGAAAGAGATATTTGCCTTTACAAACAAACTGTAGGGCTGCTGATAAATGAAATTGGATATCGAAAGATGAAAGAAGCAACGGGGGGAAAACTATGAATTCTATAAGAATTAAAAATTAAAAGGGAGGGTTATACATTAGAGGGGAATTTCAGGTATCAGGCGTTCCGGGAAGTCTGTGCCTCTCAAGTACCTCAGCCAATGGGGAAAGAGAGAGGGAAATGCGGCCGGGAAAATAGGATAAAAAGGAGGCTGCGTCCTCCGAAAATTTGAGAGATCCCAGGGGAATGTCCCATGGCCTCTCCCTTTATTCGAATAAAGCAAAAAGGACTCCTCTGTCTCCTTTTTGGACATAAACCTCTGGTGTTTGTGGATTAATTTTCCTGACAATTTGGGGGCTCGTCCGGGATCTTTCCACCGTCCGGGGCGGCGGGCGGCGAGCGGAGCTGAAGGCGCGCCTCACCCAGTTTGGGTGATCAGCTCCCCTTGGTGCCGGCCGGCACCGGGCGATTGATTGGGTTCCCGAGACTGTCCAGGAGACAGACGAGTGGCGGACCAGGGGGGTCCGTGAAGAGTCCGCAGGGAAGGACTACTGAAAATCTCACCGGTGAGTAAAATGGGATCTTCGGGGAGCAAACCTGGGAGGGCACCCATGGAGGGTAGCACAGGTAAACCTGGGAGGGCACCCATGGAGGGTAGCACAGGTAAAACGGGGCACCCAGAGAGGGTTGGAAAGGTAAAGCCGCGAAGGGGCCCCGGCAAATGGGATGACGATCCCATAATACCCCCGGAGAGTTCCTTGGGGTGAATGCTGAGGTCTTGGGAAAGATTGTATATTCACCCAGAAGTAACTATGGAAATTATGGTAAAATATTGTTATTTTGTGTGGCCAGAGTATAAGTTGGCAAGGGGACTTATATGGCTACTTATGGAACAGATAAAATTCATTTGTGTCGAATTTTGTGAAGGTATTTAGAGGAAAGTGGTGAGGATTGGAATGTTTTTCAGCACCTTCCCCCGTCTTGTCCTCCAGTGTTGCTAGCTGACCCAGAGCCAGCTGCAGGTCGTCTGTATCCTCAACTTTCAGAGCAAGGGGATCAGGGAAATGTTATTCCTACAGCCCCACCTGAGAAGGATAATGGTGTAGGGGGAGGGGAGCAGCATGTTGTATCACCCCCCAGAACTAGAAGAGGAGCTCAGTTTAGGGCATCAGAAGCCCCCCAAGAGACAGGGGTACACCAGATGCCACTCCGTCAAGTTCCTTTGGGGGGGTCAAGGGGGAGGATTTGGGTTTGTAATTGTACCACTTACTACCCAGGATATAAGAGGGTTGAAAAAAGAATTACCCCCATATTTGGATGATCCCATAGGGGTGGGGGAAAAGATAGAGGAATATTTGGGAAATGCGGATTATACATGGAAGGATTGGGATTTTCTTTTGGGAATTTTGTTTGGGTCATCAGAGAAACGAATGATTTTGCAGAAAGCTCGGCAGCTGTGGGAGGATGAACACCCACAAGCAGCAGGGGGGGCTGGACCCAATGCACCTACGGTGGATGATGCCATCCCCCAGGCAGACCCCCAGTGGGACCCAAATAACCAGGCCAGTCTGGCTCGCCTTTTCGATTACCGTGCTTATTTGATCAGGGCAATCAAGTCTGCGGCTCCCAGAACTAACAACATAGCTAAGGCTCTGTCGTTGGAACAGGAGAAACAGGAAAGCCCTCATTGGTTGGAGAGGATTAGGGATGCCTTGAGGAAGCACGGGGGGATGGATCCTGAAGGGCCAGCCTTCAACACATTGCTTGAGGTGCAATTTGTTACTAAGGCCTGGCCTGATATAAGGAAAGGGGTACAAAAAGATAAAAAGTGGCAAAATAAGCCTCTAAAGGAATTGGTTAGAAAACCGCAGCAGATATGTGTAAGAAGGGATGAGGAAAAGGCAGAAGCTAAAGCAAAGATGATGGCAGAGTTTTTGCAGCCCCAGAGGAATAAACCGCAGGGTCCAAGGGGTCCCCAGGGACAGAGGGGACGGGGTCGGTCACAAGGAAGTGGCAAAGGGATTCCCTCCTCGGCAGGGGACAGCCGACCCAAACAGCTGCTGGGGAAGAACCAGTGTGCTGTCTGCAGGGCAGAAGGGCATTGGAAAAACGAGTGTCTGCAGAAACAACTGGACCCTCAGGAGGAGGAAGTCCAGAGAATAATAGAAATAAATTGTTAGGGGTGTCAGGGGCTCCTATTATACCAAAGACCCACCACTCAAGAGCCCTTGATAACTTTTAAGGTGGGTCCGGATCGAGAGGAGGTGTGTTTTCTGGTAGACACGGGGGCCTCTCGGTCCAACTTAAATTTTATACCTAAGGGGGGGAAATTGTCAAAAAGATCCTTGGTTATTCAAGGAGTAAGCGGGAAGGATGAGCGAGTGCATTTTATTCAACCGCTGTTAATAGATGTGGGGGACAGATTTGAACTGCATGAATTCTTGTTTGTTCCTAATTGTGATTGTAATTTACTGGGAAGAGATTTGATGGCTAGAATGGGAATGCAAATTAGCATTGTAAGAAGTGACACGGAGTCCGAAACTGTGATATCTTTGTGTAAAATGTCTGAAAAGGCTTATGCTAAAATAAATCCGGAAGTATGGGCAGCTCCAGGGAAATATGGGAAACTGGACATAGAGCCTCTCCAAATTACTTTGAAGCAACCAGGACAAGTGGTGTCTAAAAAGCAATACCCTCTTTCAAGGGAGGGAAAGAAGGGGTTACAGCCTGTTATTGAGTCCCTGCTAAAAGCAGGTCTTTTAGAGCCGTGTATGTCTCCCTATAACACTCCTATCCTGCCGGTTAAGAAACCAGATGGAACCTACAGAATGGTGCAGGATTTAAGAATAATAAATGAGATTGTCAAACCAAGGCATCCCACAGTTCCAGATCCATACACAATCCTAAATCAAATCCCTTCTTCACATCAGTATTATTCTGTACTGGATTTGAAGGATGCTTTCTGGGGGTGTCCAATCACAGAAGATAGTAAACAGTATTTTGCTTTTGAGTGGGAACAGGAGGAAGGAGGGAAAATAATAAAACAACAATTGACATGGACAGTACTCCCTCAAGGATATACAGAGTCACCAGTTCTGTTTGGGCAAGCTTTGCAGAAAATATTAAGAGAGTTTACTCCACCCTTAGGAGTCAAGTTGTTGCAGTATGTAGATGATTTGCTCTTATCAGGGGAACAGGAAAAGGTGGTTGAAGAGGCTACTGTAAAGCTGCTTAATTTTCTTGCAAAAAAGGGACTTAGAGTATCCAAAAAGAAAGCACAGTTAGTAGAAAAGAAGGTCAAATATTTGGGACACATTCTGTCCGAAGGGTTACGGTGTATTGATCCAGAAAGGATACAAGGGATTTTACAGGTACCATTACCCCAGACTAAAAAGGAGTTACAGCAGTTTTTAGGGTTGGTGGTGAGAGGAATGTTAAATTTGTCTTTACAAATGAGTTGTGGATCAGCCTATAGATAAGGCTAGCACTGAGAGATAAAAGAAACAATGGGATGGATTCCACTGATTGATGAACGGAAAGAGATATTTGCCTTTACAAACAAACTGTAGGGCTGCTGATAAATGAAATTGGATATCGAAAGATGAAAGAAGCAACGGGGGGAAAACTATGAATTCTATAAGAATTAAAAATTAAAAGGGAGGGTTATACATTAAAGGGGAATTTCAGGTATCAGGCGTTCCGGGAAGTCTGTGCCTCTCAAGTACCTCAGCCAATGGGGAAAGAGAGAGGGAAATGCGGCCGGGAAAATAGGATAAAAAGGAGGCTACGTCCTCCGAAAATTTGAGAGATCCCAGGGGAATGTCCCATGGCCTCTCCCTTTATTCGAATAAAGCAAAAAGGACTCCTCTGTCTCCTTTTTGGACATAAACCTCTGGTGTTTGTGGATTAATTTTCCTGACAATTTGGGGGCTCGTCCGGGATCTTTCCACCGTCCGGGGCGGCGGGCGGCGAGCGGAGCTGAAGGCGCGCCTCACCCAGTTTGGGTGATCAGCTCCCCTTGGTGCCGGCCGGCACCGGGCGATTGATTGGGTTCCCGAGACTGTCCAGGAGACAGACGAGTGGCGGACCAGGGGGGTCCGTGAAGAGTCCGCAGGGAAGGACTACTGAAAATCTCACCGGTGAGTAAAATGGGATCTTCGGGGAGCAAACCTGGGAGGGCACCCATGGAGGGTAGCACAGGTAAAACGGGGCACCCAGAGAGGGTTGGAAAGGTAAAGCCGCGAAGGGGCCCCGGCAAATGGGATGACGATCCCATAATACCCCCGGAGAGTCCCTTGGGGTGAATGCTGAGGTCTTGGGAAAGATTGTATATTCACCCAGAAGTAACTATGGAAATTATGGTAAAATATTGTTATTTTGTGTGGCCAGAGTATAAGTTGGCAAGGGGACTTATATGGCTACTTATGGAACAGATAAAATTCATTTGTGTCGAATTTTGTGAAGGTATTTAGAGGAAAGTGGTGAGGATTGGAATGTTTTTCAGCACCTTCCCCCGTCTTGTCCTCCAGTGTTGCTAGCTGACCCAGAGCCAGCTGCAGGTCGTCTGTATCCTCAACTTTCAGAGCAAGGGGATCAGGGAAATGTTATTCCTACAGCCCCACCTGAGAAGGATAATGGTGTAGGGGGAGGGGAGCAGCATGTTGTATCACCCCCCAGAACTAGAAGAGGAACTCAGTTTAGGGCATCAGAAGCCTCCCAAGAGACAGGGGTACACCAGATGCCACTCTGTCAAGTTCCTTTGGGGGGGTCAAGGGGGAGGATTTGGGTTTGTAATTGTACCACTCACTACCCAGGATATAAGAGGGTTGAAAAAAAAGAATTACCCCCATATTTGGATGATCCCATAGGGGTGGGGGAAAAGATAGAGGAATATTTGGGAAATGCGGATTATACATGGAAGGATTGGGATTTTCTTTTGGGAATTTTGTTTGAGTCATCAGAGAAACGAATGATTTTGCTGAAAGCTCGGCAGCTGTGGGAGGATGAACATCCACAAGCAGCAGGGGGGGCTGGACCCAATGCACCTACGGTGGGTGATGCCATCCCCAGGCAGACCCCCAGTGGGACCCAAATAACCAGGCCAGTCTGGCTCACCGTGATTGCCGTGCTTATTTGATCAGGGCAATCAAGTCTGCGGCTCCCAGAACTAACAACATAGCTAAGGCTCTGTCGTTAGAACAGGAGAAACAGGAAAGCCCTCATTGGTTGGAGAGGATTAGGGATGCCTTGAGGAAGCACGGGGGGATGGATCCTGAAGGGCCAGCCTTCAACACATTGCTTAAAGTACAATTTGTTACTAAGGCCTGGCCTGATATAAGGAAAGGGGTACAAAAAGATAAAAAGTGGCAAAATAAGCCTCTAAAGGAATTGGTTAGAAAACCGCAGCAGATATGTGTAAGAAGGGATGAGGGAAAGGCAGAAGCTAAAGCAAAGATGATGGCAGAGTTTTTGCAGCCCCAGAGGAATAAACCGCAGGGTCCAAGGGGTCCCCAGGGACAGAGGGGACGGGGTCGGTCACAAGGAAGTGGCAGAGGGATTCCCTCCTCGGCAGGGGACAGCCGACCCAAACAGCTGCTGGGGAAGAACCAGTGTGCTGTCTGCAGGGCAGAAGGGCATTGGAAAAACGAGTGTCTGCAGAAACAACTGGACCCTCAGGAGGAGGAAGTCCAGAGAATAATAGAAATGGATTGTTAGGGGTGTCAGGGGCTCCTATTATACCAAAGACCCACCACTCAAGAGCCCTTGATAACTTTTAAGGTGGGTCCGGATCGAGAGGAGGTGTGTTTTCTGGTAGACACGGGGGCCTCTCGGTCCAACTTAAATTTTATACCTAAGGGGGGGAAATTGTCAAAAAGATCCTTGGTTATTCAAGGAGTAAGCGGGAAGGATGAGCGAGTGCATTTTATTCAACCGCTGTTAATAGATGTGGGGGACAGATTTGAACTGCATGAATTCTTGTTTGTTCCTAATTGTGATTGTAATTTACTGGGAAGAGATTTGATGGCTAGAATGGGAATGCAAATTAGCATTGTAAGAAGTGACACGGAGTCCGAAACTGTAATATCTTTGTGTAAAATGTCTGAAAAGGCTTATGCTAAAATAAATCCAGAAGTATGGGCAGCTCCAGGGAAATATGGGAAACTGGACATAGAGCCTCTCCAAATTACTTTGAAGCAACCAGGACAAGTGGTGTCTAAAAAGCAATACCCTCTTTCAAGGGAGGGAAAGAAGGGGTTACAGCCTGTTATTGAGTCCCTGCTAAAAGCAGGTCTTTTAGAGCCGTGTATGTCTCCCTATAACACTCCTATCCTGCCGGTTAAGAAACCAGATGGAACCTACAGAATGGTGCAGGATTTAAGAATAATAAATGAGATTGTCAAACCAAGGCATCCCACAGTTCCAGATCCATACACAATCCTAAATCAAATCCCTTCTTCACATCAGTATTATTCTGTACTGGATTTGAAGGATGCTTTCTGGGGGTGTCCAATCACAGAAGATGGTGGGCGGTGTTTTGCTTTTGAGTGGGAACAAGAGAAAGGAGCGAAAATGATGGAACAGCAATTGCCATGGACGGTGTTCCCTCAGGGATATACAGAGTCGCCGGTTCTGTTTGGGCAAGCTTTGCAGAAAATATTAAGAGAGTTTACTCCACCCTTGGGAGTCGGGTTGTTGCAGTGTGTAGATGATTTGCTCTTGTCGGGGGAGCAGGAAGGGGTGGTTGAAGAGGCTACTGTAAAGCTGCTTAATTTTCTTGCAAAAAAAAGGACTTAGAGTATCCAAAAAGAAAGCACAGTTGGTAGAAAAGAAGGTCAAATATTTGGGACACATTCTGTCCGAAGGGTTACGGTGTATTGATCCAGAAAGGATACAAGGAATTTTACAGGTACCATTACCCCAGACTAAAAAGGAGTTACGGCAGTTTTTAGGGTTGGTGGGGTACTGTAGAGCATGGATCGAGGATTTTTCTGTGGTGGCCAGACCTTTATATAACTTTTTAACTCAAAACAGTCCTAATGTTGTGGTATGGACACCAGAAGGAGAAAAAAAGCTTTAAGAAATTAAAAGACAAATTGGTTAAGGCCCCAGTCTTGGCTCTTCCAGACGCAGAAAAAGAATTTCAGCTATATGTGGATGTCAAACAGGGTCATGCTAAAGGAATTTTGGTGCAAGAGCATAGGGGAACACGGAGGCCTGTTGCCTGTTTTTCTAAGTTGTTAGACCCGGTGGCCAGAGGCTGGCCCCATTGTCTGCAGTACTTTGCAGCCACAGCTCTGATGGTGGCTGAGGCCCGAAAGCTGACAAGGGGAGGGCATCTCATTGTTAAAGTCCCACATCAGATTAAAGCTTTGTTAACTGAGAGAGCCTCTAAGTGGATGACGAGTGCTCGATTATTACAGTATGAATCTTGTTTAATGGAACAGGAGGATTTAAAATTTAAAGGTGGGGAAAATTTTAATCCAGCCTCTTATTTAAATGGCCCTGGAGAAATGGGGGGGCAGAAGAAATCCATGATTGTATCCAGGTTATAGACCTCCAGACACGGGTTAGGGAAGATCTACGGGATATTCCCTGGCCTGAGGGAGAGAATGTGTTCATTGATGGGTCCTCCAAGGTGGTAGAAGGGAAACGATTTACAGGATACTCTATCGTGAATGGGAAGCAATTAAAGGAAGGGGGGAGGTTACCACACACCTGATCAACTCAGACAGCAGAGCTGTACGCGCTTGTGAGAGCCTGTGAATTATACCAGGACAAGACAGTAAATATCTTTACTGATTCTAAATATGCATATGGGGTAATACATGCATTTGGAAAACTATGAGAAGAAAGAGGTTTATTAAGCTGCAAAGGAACGACATTAGCTCACGAGAACTTAATCTCTTGCCTATTGGAGGCAGTGAATTTACCAAAAAAAAAAAAGGTGGCGATAATCCACATTAAGGGGCATCAGGCAGGATGGTCGGAGGAGGCAATAGGAAACCGACTGGCTGATGAAGAAGCTCGCAAAGCTGCATTGTTGCCAGAAGTCTCTAAGATCCTGCCTATGCTCCCAGTAACTGCACCGCTGCCAGAGAAACTCTCTTTTCCACCAGAGGAACTTGAGATAATTAAAAAAAGTGGGGCAGAGAAAAGAGAAAATAATTGGTTTACAAGGGATGGTAAGCAGTGGATACCAAAAGCTCTAGCCTTACAATTGTTAAAACAACTTCATGAAGGGAGTCATTGGGGCTCCCGAGGACTGGCAGAAGCCTTCCTCAAAATGAACGCTGCTGTTGGTCTCTTTAGCCTGGCAAAGCGAGCCACTGAAGGCTGTTTGACTTGTGCTAAAACCAACAACAAAGTTACAAAGAAACTGGCCAGGGGAGGGAGGCGTTGGGCAGTACGTCCCTTCCAGAGATGCCGGGTGGATTTTACTGAAATGCCTCGAGTGGCAAGATTTAAATATCTTCTGTTAATAGTATGTCAATTAACCGGGTGGCCAGAAGCATTTCCAACTGTGTCAGCAACTACAGGATCAGTTGTTAAAATATTTTTGGAACAAAAAATTCCAAGATATGGGATGGTAGAAGCAATAGATTCAGATAGGGGAACTCATTTTACAGGAAAAATTCTTCAAGGAGTTATGACTGCTTTAGGGATACAGTGGAACCTCCATACCCCCTGGCATCCACAAAGTTCAGGCCAGGTTGAGAGGATGAATGGAGAAATAAAGAAACATCTCCTAAAGCTGGTGATAGAAACTAAAATGCCGTGGGTACGGCTCCTGCCCCTGGCTTTAGCAAGGATAAGAGCCAGACCCAGGGGAGATATTCAGTTATCTCCCTTTGAATTGATGTTTGGAATTCCTTACCCTTGTAATTCTCAGCCTAGTGGGGGGATAGAGATAAGTGATGTGTATTTAAAACAATATGTGGCTCGGATACTGTCTCTTGTGAAATCTCTTCGACAGGAAGCTCAGCTGGCACAGACCCTGCCTTTGGACTTTGCTGTTCACAACATCCAACCGGGAGACTGGGTCCTAGTTAAGGAGTGGAAAGAAGCACCACTGGTGGCGAAGTGGCGTGGACCTTTCCAGGTGTTGCTGACCACAGAAACAGCCGTCAAGACAGCTGAACACGGGTGGACCCATCACACTCGGGTCAAGGTCTCTGCAGCCCCAGAGATTTGGACATCTCAGCTGGAGGAGAAGGACGGGAAGCCGCGACTGACACTCCGCAAGAGTGGACTGGAGCAGTAGCCAGTGCGTCGACATCGGGGGAAGCCTCGTGTGCCCACCCACAGAGTGCCTGCTGAAATAGTCTGTGTGGGCATCCCTCCTCTCAAATCTCCAGTCACTAGGGGCCAACCCTTGCTGTCATTGTTTTCTTTACGTTAAGCCGTTTCTGTGCCTTCGCTCGCCACAGGTGGTGTGAAAGACAAAGTGAAAGTAAAAATTAAGTTAGGAAATTAGATTACACAATCAGAATGTTTCTCTTAATAATGTTACCTTTATATTATCAGTTAGGTTGGGGCCAAGAATGGGAAAATAATTTTTTGACCTTAGGAGAAGAAGTAGCAAAAACCTTTAACCTTAGCAATTGTTGGGTCTGTGGAGGGCCAGGGGGATCTGAAAACTGGCCATGGGTGGCCAGCCCAGTTGAACCTAAATGGTGGATTAGCACCCTGAGTGAAGTCCGTAATGGAACAGGATTTTGGGATGAAGAAGGAAGTCCATGGCGGCTTCATTCTTCTGAAAGAGGCACTTACTGTCTAAATAGGACAGGAAGCATATATATGGGAAAAAGCGTTTGTGACTGGACTTTATCTTTGGGTTTAGATTGTTGGACCCCCAGCTGCCTTCCTTATGATTGTTCCAGATATCAAGGCAGATGGAATCAAACGCATGTTAAGCTCACAAATGGTAGCTGGGTAAAGTGCTCCTATCATAATTACCAGAAAGATTTAAAAGGCTGTAAAGCAGTGGGGAAGGATAAGTTTTTTGACCCCTTATTTTTAAGCTGTCCCCGAGATAATTCCACAAGTAGCACACATGTTATCCGTGACTACCAGTGGAAATGGCAACATCGAAATGGAACTCGAACCCTTTTTAATAGGTTCTGGTCCAAATCTAACAAAACAGATCTGGGATGTAACTGCAGGTGGAAACCTCATGTGGGAGCTTGGAAATGCAACTACTGTGATTCTTATGGTGGGGCGACCATTGTTGGGGGACCACTGGGCCCAGGGAGTAAGCTGTATTTTGACTCTCCAATTGACCATGAAAATTGGGAAGGTCCCTTTGCCAATGGGACCTGGGCTTTAAAGGGGCATTACTGGATTTGTGGCCAACATGCATATCGCAGGTTACCCCCAAACTGGTCAGGAATATGTTATGTGGGGTATATCAGACCACTGTTCTTTCTGCTACCACAGGTTCAGGGAAATCACTTAGGAATCAAGGTATATGATGATCTAATTAGAGAAAAGCGGTCAATTGATGTATCCCTGGCTGGAGGGAGCACCCAAAGATGGGGTGATGATGAATGGCCACCTGAACGAATCATACAACACTACAGACCAGCCATTTGGAATCCTAATGAATTCATATCAGGTGCCAGAGAACCCATTTATAATCTAAACCGGATAATTAGGTTACAAGCTGTCTTTGAAATAGTAAGTAACCAGACAGCTACAGCTCTTGACCTTCTTGCTGACCAGGCTACTCAGATGAGAACTGCAATATTTCAACACCGGATGGTATTAGACTATTTATTAGCAGAAGAAGGGGGAGTGTGTGGCAAATTTAACGACTCAAACTGCTGTTTGCAAATAGATGACAATGGAAAGGTAGTGAAGCAAATAGCAAAAGAAATAAGAAAATTAGCTCATGTGCCAGTCCAAACATGGAAAGGATGGGAATGGGACATGTTTTCTTGGCTACCTGGTGGACTATGGGTTAAACAACTACTTTTTTCCTCTTATGTGCTGTAGCAACTCTAATATTTTTACCATGCATGATCCCTTGCTTAGTACAACTTATTCAACATGTGATCAAAGGGATGCAGGTAATAGCCACGCCTACTGATCCAGAGATGGTTACAAAAAGACAGAAATTGATGTCGCTCCAAATAATTACAAAACCAAAAAGAACTCAGGAACAAGAAATTAAGTCAATGATAGCTAAAGTTTGTAAAGACAATTATTAAACAAATAAAAGAGGAGGGATTGAGAGGAATGTTAAATTTGTCTTTACAAATGAGTTGTGGATCAGCCTATAGATAAGGCTAGCACTGAGAGATAAAAGAAACAATGGGATGGATTCCACTGATTGATGAACGGAAAGAGATATTTGCCTTTACAAACAAACTGTAGGGCTGCTGATAAATGAAATTGGATATCGAAAGATGAAAGAAGCAACGGGGGGAAAACTATGAATTCTATAAGAATTAAAAATTAAAAGGGAGGGTTATACATTAAAGGGGAATTTCAGGTATCAGGCGTTCCGGGAAGTCTGTGCCTCTCAAGTACCTAAGCCAATGGGGAAAGAGAGAGGGAAATGCGGCCGGGAAAATAGGATAAAAAGGAGGCTACGTCCTCCGAAAATTTGAGAGATCCCAGGGGAATGTCCCATGGCCTCTCCCTTTATTCGAATAAAGCAAAAAGGACTCCTCTGTCTCCTTTTTGGACATAAACCTCTGGTGTTTGTGGATTAATTTTCCTGACAGTGGGGTACTGTAGAGCATGGATCGAGGATTTTTCTGTGGTGGCCAGACCTTTATATAACTTTTTAACTCAAAACAGTCCTAATGTTGTGGTATGGACACCAGAAGGAGAGAAAAGCTTTAAGAAATTAAAAGACAAATTGGTTAAGGCCCCAGTCTTGGCTCTTCCAGACGCAGAAAAAGAATTTCAGCTATATGTGGATGTCAAACAGGGTCATGCTAAAGGAATTTTGGTACAAGAGCATGGGGGAACACGAAGGCCTGTTGCCTATTTTTCTAAGTTGTTAGACCCGGTGGCCAGAGGCGGCCCCATTGTCTGCAGAACTGTGCAGCCACAGCTCTGATGGTGGCTGAGGCCCGAAAGCTGACAAGGGGAGGGGATCTCATTGTTAAAGTCCCACATCAGATTAAAGCTTTGTTAACTGAGAGAGCCTCTAAGTGGATGACGAGTGCTCGATTATTACAGTATGGATCTTGTTTAATGAAACAGGAGGATTTAGAATTTAAAGGTGGGGAAATTTTTAATCCAGCCTCTTATTTAAATGGCCCTGGAGAAAAGGGGGGCCAGAAAGAAATCCATGATTGTATCCAGGTTATAGACCTCCAGACACGGGCTAGGGAAGATCTACGGGATATTCCCTGGCCTGAGGGAGAGAATGTGTTCATTGATGGGTCCTCCAAGGTGGTAAAAGGGAAACGATTTACAGGATACTCTATCGTGAATGGGAAGCAATTAAGGGAAGGGGGGAGGTTACCACACACCTGGTCAGCTCAGACAGCAGAGCTGTACGCGCTTGTGAGAGCCTGTGAATTATACCAGGACAAGACAGTAAATATCTTTACTGATTCTAAATATGCGTATGGGGTAATACATGCATTTAGAAAACTATGGGAAGAAAGAGGTTTATTAAACTGCAGAGGAAAGACATTAGCTCACGAGGACTTAATCTCTCGCCTATTGGAAGCAGTGAATTTACCAAAAAAGGTGGCGATAATCCACATTAAGGGGCATCAGGCAGGATGGTCAGAGAAGGCAATAGGAAACCGACTGGCTGATGAAGAAGCTCTCAAAGCTGCATTGTTGCCAGAAGTCTCTAAGATCCTGCCTTTGCTCCCAGTAACTGCACCGCTGCCAGAGAAACTCTCTTTTCCACCAGAGGAACTTGAGATAATTTAAAAAAAGTGGGGCAGAGAAAAGAAAAAATAATTGGTTTACAAGGGATGGTAAGCAGTGGATACCAAAAGCTCTAGCCTTACAATTGTTAAAACAACTTCATGAAGGGAGTCATTGGGGCTCCCGAGGACTGGCAGACGCCTTCCTCAAAATGAACGCTGCTGTTGGTCTCTTTAGCCTGGCAAAGCGAGCCACTGAAGGCTGTTTGACTTGTGCTAAAACCAACAACAAAGTTACAAAGAAACTGGCCAGGGGAGGGAGGCGTTGGGCAGTACGTACCTTCCAGAGATGCCGGGTGGATTTTACTGAAATGCCTCGAGTGGCAAGATTTAAATATCTTCTGGTAATAGTATGTCAATTAACCGGGTGGCCAGAAGCATTTCCAACTGTGTCAGCAACTACAGGATCAGTTGTTAAAATATTTTTGGAACAAAAAAAAAATTCCAAGATAAGGGATGGTGGAAGCGATAGATTCAGATAGGGGAACTCATTTTACAGGAAAAATTCTTCAAGGAGTTATGACTGCTTTAGGAATACGGTGGAACCTCCATACCCCCTGGCACCCACAAAGTTCGGGCCAGGTTGAGAGGATGAATGGAGAAATAAAGAAACATCTCCTGAAGCTGGTAATAGAAACTAAGATGCCGTAGGTACGGCTCCTGCCCCCGGCTTTAGCAAGGATAAGAGCCAGACCCAGGGAAGATATTCAATTATCTCCCTTTGAATTGATCTTTGGAATTCCTTACCCTTGTAATTCTCAGCCGAGTGGGGGGATAAAGATAAGTGATGTGTATTTAAAACAATATATGGCTCGGATACTGTCTCTTGTGAAATCTCTTTGACAGGAAGCTCAGCTGGCACAGACCCTACCTTTGGACTTTGCTGTTCACAACATCCAACCGGGACACTGGGTCCTAGTTAAGGAGTGGGAAGAAGCACCACTGGTGGCGAAGTGGCGTGGACCTTTCCAGGTGTTGCTGAGCACAGGAATAGCCGTCAAGACAGCTGAACACGGCTGGACCCATCACACTCGGGCCAAGGTCTCTGCAGCCCCAGAGATTTGGACATCTCAACTGGAGGAGAAGGACGGGAAGCCGCGACTGACACTCCACAGGAGTGGACTGGAGCAGTAGCCAGTGCGTCGACATCGGGGGAAGCCTCGTGTGCCCACCCACAGAGTGCCTGCTGAAATAGTCTGTGTGGGCATCCCTCCTCTCAGATCTCCAGTCACTGGGGGCCAACCCTTGCTGTCATTGTTTTCTTTATATTAAGCCGTTTCTGTGCCTTCACTCGCCACAAGTGGTGTGAAAGACAACGTGAAAGTAAAAATTAAGTTAGGAAATTAGATTACACAATCAGAATGTTTCTCTTAATAATGTTACCTTTATATTATCAGTTAGGTTGGAGCCAAAAATGGGAAAATAATTGTTTTGACCTTAGGAGAAAAAGTAGCAAAAACCTTTATGGGAATGGGACATGTTTTCTTGGCTACCTGGTGGACTATAGGTTAAACAATTACTTTTTTTCCTCTTATGTGCTGTAGCAACTCTAATCTTTTTACCATGCACAATCCCTTGCTTAGTACAACTTATTCAACATGTGATCAAAGGAATGCAGGTAATAGCCACGCCTACTGATCCAGAGATGGTTACAAAAGGACAGAAATTGATGTCACTCCAAATAATTACAAAACCAAAAAGAACTCAGGAACAAGAAATTAAGTCAATGATAGCTAAAGTTTGTAAAGACAATTATTAAAAATAAAAGAGGAGGGATTGAGAGGAATGTTAAATTTGTCTTTACAAATGAGTTGTGGATCAGCCTGTAGATAAGGCTAGCACTGAGAGATAAAAGAAACAATGGGATGGATTCCACTGATTGATGAATGGAAAGAGATATTTGCCTTTACAAACAAACTGTAGGGCTGCTGATAAATGAAATTGGATATCGAAAGATGAAAGAAGCAACGGGGGGAAAACTATGAATTCTATAAGAATTAAAAATTAAAAGGGAGGGTTATACATTAGAGGGGAATTTCAGGTATCAGGCGTTCCGGGAAGTCTGTGCCTCTCAAGTACCTCAGCCAATGGGGAAAGAGAGAGGGAAATGCGGCCGGGAAAATAGGATAAAAAGGAGGCTGCGTCCTCCGAAAATTTGAGAGATCCCAGGGGAATGTCCCATGGCCTCTCCCTTTATTCGAATAAAGCAAAAAGGACTCCTCTGTCTCCTTTTTGGACATAAACCTCTGGTGTTTGTGGATTAATTTTCCTGACAGGGGGGAGCTCCGGCCACAAGGCATTCTCGTCCTGGCAACGGATCTCTGTGAAGGGCGTAGGCGAAAAGCTTTCGTTTTCCATTCGAACTGCGAGAGAGGCAGACTGTTGCACGGAGCTCTGAGAACAAAGGTGCACGCCCTAGGCGGGCTTGGGCAGAAGCAGCGTTCTCTAGCTCTTGGCTGCCGGCGCACTTGTGGTTGTGTGGCGCCCTTGCAGCGGCTTCTGGCCGCCGGCAAGTGAAAGCAGAGCCAGGCGTGGGCGAGGGCGGTGAACGAAGCAGCACTCGTCCCGTGCTTGTGTGCACCACGTTACAGGCTACTAGGAGAGGAAGGTGGTTGACTCTCGCTTGCCCTCCCAAGTGCCCTTAGCAGTCGGAAGGAGCAAGCTGAAGCACTGCTGCTTGTGCTGCTCCTTGGTTCCCTTGCAGCCCGCTGTGAAAGCATTGGCGGTCGCTTCTAGGCGCCGAGTTGCACACAGCACCACGGTAAGTGCCGCGGAGAAGGGAAATCCAGAGTGCAGCGAGGAGCTGGACGTGGCTTACGCGCAGTAAGGAGAAGGTGAACCTAGGCACTGCCTCTTCAATCTGGCCGCCTCTGCTCTGGTAACAACTTTCGCAAGTCGGCAGAGGGAGCTGCGAGTATGAAGAACGGAGGGCAGCGAGACGCCGTGTGTTATGCGCCCTTTCAGGGCTGCTGCCAGGGGGCTAGTTTAAGTACGCTTTTTTCTTCCTCGCGTCCTTCTCGCTTCGCTCTAGCTGCATGGAGTACAGTACAGCGAAGGAGTGAGGACGGGCAGTGCCGCAGCTTTGGCCCTGGCGTGCAACGGCTGTGTGCTGCTTTTCCAAGCAGAAAGACCACTGAGAAGTGCAAGCGATAGTGAAGGAGCTCTTTGACTGCTCGTGTGCTCTTCGCTGCACTGCGCCGCTCGCAAGCGGCTTCGTTCTTCGCCTTCTGCCGTCCGGCGAGAGCTGAACTCGAGCGGTCAGTTGCAGCTCTGCCCAACAGCGTGTTCTCAGTTCTGCGGGCAAGCACGCCCTCTTGCCTTGGCCCCGAGAGCAAAGTCCCGAGCGAGCACTCGACTCAGTGCAATGCACCCGGAAGGACGCTCTCGCTCGTCTTTCGAGGAGCGATTCCTAACAGCAGAAGCAGCAGAGGCACAAACTGCACGACGAGAAGGGACAACGTAGAACACGTCTCTGTCCTGGCACATTTGCGTGTGCGATACTTCCTTCCGGGTCTTCGGGCCTTGCGAAGCTCCGTGTACTGCGAGCGCTGCTACTCGCAGCTGAGAAGGACCGTGGAGCTAGCGGCGAATTCGGAGAGCTCTTCGCTGCACTGCGCCGCTCGCAAGCGGCTTCGTTCTTCGCCTTCTGCCGTCCGGCGAGAGCTGAACTCCAGCGGTCAGTTGCAGCTCTGCCCAACAGCGTGTTCTCAGTTCTGCGGGCAAGCACGCCCTCTTGCCTTGGCCCCGAGAGCAAAGTCCCGAGCGAGCACTCGACTCAGTGCAATGCACCCGGAAGGACGCTCTCGCTCGTCTTTCAAGGAGCGATTCCTAACAGCAGAAGCAGCAGAGGCACAAACTGCACGACGAGAAGGGACAAGGTAGAACACGTCTCTGTCCTGGCACATTTGCGTGTGCGATACTTCCCTCCGGCTCTTCGGGCCTTGCGAAGCTCTGTGTACTGCGAGCGCTGCTACTCGCAGCTGAGAAGGACCGTGGAGCTAGCGGCGAATTCGGAGAGCTCTTCGCTGCACTGCGCCGCTCGCAAGCGGCTTCGTTCTTCGCCTTCTGCCGTCCGGCGAGAGCTGAACTCGAGCGGTCAGTTGCAGCTCTGCCCAACAGCGTGTTCTCAGTTCTGCGGGCAAGCACGCCCTCTTGCCTTGGCCCCGAGTGCAAAGTCCCGAGCGAGCACTCGACTCAGTGCAATGCACCCGGAAGGACGCTCTCGCTCGTCTTTCAAGGAGCGATTCCTAACAGCAGAAGCAGCAGAGGCACAAACTGCACGACGAGAAGGGACAACGTAGAACACGTCTCTGTCCTGGCACATTTGCGTGTGCGATACTTCCCTCCGGGTCTTCGGGCCTTGCGAAGCTCCGTGTACTGCGAGCGCTGCTACTCGCAGCTGAGAAGGACCGTGGAGCTAGCGGCGAATTCGGAGAGCTCTTCGCTGCACTGCGCCGCTCGCAAGCGGCTTCGTTCTTCGCCTTCTGCCGTCCGGCGAGAGCTGAACTCGAGCGGTCAGTTGCAGCTCTGCCCAACAGCGTGTTCTCAGTTCTGCGGGCAAGCACGCCCTCTTGCCTTGGCCCCGAGTGCAAAGTCCCGAGCGAGCACTCGACTCAGTGCAATGCACCCGGAAGGACGCTCTCGCTCGTCTTTCAAGGAGCGATTCCTAACAGCAGAAGCAGCAGAGGCACAAACTGCACGACGAGAGGGGACAACGTAGAACACGTCTCTGTCCTGGCACATTTCCGTGTGCGATACTTCCCTCCGGCTCTTCGGGCCTTGCGAAGCTCCGTGTACTGCGAGCGCTGCTACTCGCAGCTGAGAAGGACCGTGGAGCTAGCGGCGAATTCGGAGAGCTCTTCGCTGCACTGCGCCGCTCGCAAGCGGCTTCGTTCTTCGCCTTCTGCCGTCCGGCGAGAGCTGAACTCCAGCGGTCAGTTGCAGCTCTGCCCAACAGCGTGTTCTCAGTTCTGCGGGCAAGCACGCCCTCTTGCCTTGGCCCCGAGAGCAAAGTCCCGAGCGAGCACTCGACTCAGTGCAATGCACCCGGAAGGACGCTCTCGCTCGCCTTTCAAGGAGCGATTCCTAACAGCAGAAGCAGCAGAGGCACAAACTGCACGACGAGAGGGGACAACGTAGAACACGTCTCTGTCCTGGCACATTTGCGTGTGCGATACTTCCCTCCGGCTCTTCGGGCCTTGCGAAGCTCCGTGTACTGCGAGCGCTGCTACTCGCAGCTGAGAAGGACCGTGGAGCTAGCGGCGAATTCGGAGAGCTCTTCGCTGCACTGCGCCGCTCGCAAGCGGCTTCGTTCTTCGCCTTCTGCCGTCCGGCGAGAGCTGAACTCCAGCGGTCAGTTGCAGCTCTGCCCAACAGCGTGTTCTCAGTTCTGCGGGCAAGCACGCCCTCTTGCCTTGGCCCCGAGAGCAAAGTCCCGAGCGAGCACTCGACTCAGTGCAATGCACCCGGAAGGACGCTCTCGCTCGTCTTTCAAGGAGCGATTCCTAACAGCAGAAGCAGCAGAGGCACAAACTGCACGACGAGAAGGGACAACGTAGAACACGTCTCTGTCCTGGCACATTTGCGTGTGCGATACTTCCCTCCGGCTCTTCGGGCCTTGCGAAGCTCTGTGTACTGCGAGCGCTGCTACTCGCAGCTGAGAAGGACCGTGGAGCTAGCGGCGAATTCGGAGAGCTCTTCGCTGCACTGCGCCGCTCGCAAGCGGCTTCGTTCTTCGCCTTCTGCCGTCCGGCGAGAGCTGAACTCCAGCGGTCAGTTGCAGCTCTGCCCAACAGCGTGTTCTCAGTTCTGCGGGCAAGCACGCCCTCTTGCCTTGGCCCCGAGTGCAAAGTCCCGAGCGAGCACTCGACTCAGTGCAATGCACCCGGAAGGACGCTCTCGCTCGCCTTTCAAGGAGTGATTCCTAACAGCAGAAGCAGCAGAGGCACAAACTGCACGACGAGAGGGGACAACGTAGAACACGTCTCTGTCCTGGCACATTTGCGTGTGCGATACTTCCCTCCGGCTCTTCGGGCCTTGCGAAGCTCCGTGTACTGCGAGCGCTGCTACTCGCAGCTGAGAAGGACCGTGGAGCTAGCGGCGAATTCGGAGAGCTCTTCGCTGCACTGCGCCGCTCGCAAGGGGCTTCGTTCTTCGCCTTCTGCCGTCCGGCGAGAGCTGAACTCCAGCGGTCAGTTGCAGCTCTGCCCAACAGCGTGTTCTCAGTTCTGCGGGCAAGCACGCCCTCTTGCCTTGGCCCCGAGAGCAAAGTCCCGAGCGAGCACTCGACTCAGTGCAATGCACCCGGAAGGACGCTCTCGCTCGCCTTTCGAGGAGCGATTCCTAAGAGCAGAAGCAGCAGAGGCACAAACTGCACGACGAGAGGGGACAACGTAGAACACGTCTCTGTCCTGGCACATTTGCGTGTGCGATACTTCCCTCCGGCTCTTCGGGCCTTGCGAAGCTCCGTGTACTGCGAGCGCTGCTACTCGCAGCTGAGAAGGACCGTGGAGCTAGCGGCGAATTCGGAGAGCTCTTCGCTGCACTGCGCCGCTCGCAAGCGGCTTCGTTCTTCGCCTTCTGCCGTCCGGCGAGAGCTGAACTCCAGCGGTCAGTTGCAGCTCTGCCCAACAGCGTGTTCTCAGTTCTGCGGGCAAGCACGCCCTCTTGCCTTGGCCCCGAGTGCAAAGTCCCGAGCGAGCACTCGACTCAGTGCAATGCACCCGGAAGGACGCTCTCGCTCGTCTTTCGAGGAGCGATTCCTAACAGCAGAAGCAGCAGAGGCACAAACTGCACGACGAGAAGGGACAACGTAGAACACGTCTCTGTCCTGGCACATTTGCGTGTGCGATACTTCCCTCCGGCTCTTCGGGCCTTGCGAAGCTCCGTGTACTGCGAGCGCTGCTACTCGCAGCTGAGAAGGACCGTGGAGCTAGCGGCGAATTCGGAGAGCTCTTCGCTGCACTGCGCCGCTCGCAAGCGGCTTCGTTCTTCGCCTTCTGCCGTCCGGCGAGAGCTGAACTCCAGCGGTCAGTTGCAGCTCTGCCCAACAGCGTGTTCTCAGTTCTGCGGGCAAGCACGCCCTCTTGCCTTGGCCCCGAGAGCAAAGTCCCGAGCGAGCACTCGACTCAGTGCAATGCACCCGGAAGGACGCTCTCGCTCGCCTTTCAAGGAGCGATTCCTAACAGCAGAAGCAGCAGAGGCACGAACTGCACGACGAGAGGGGACACCGTAGAACACGTCTCTGTCCTGGCACATTTGCGTGTGCGATACTTCCCTCCGGCTCTTCGGGCCTTGCGAAGCTCTGTGTACTGCGAGCGCTGCTACTCGCAGCTGAGAAGGACCGTGGAGCTAGCGGCGAATTCGGAGAGCTCTTCGCTGCACTGCGCCGCTCGCAAGCGGCTTCGTTCTTCGCCTTCTGCCGTCCGGCGAGAGCTGAACTCCAGCGGTCAGTTGCAGCTCTGCCCAACAGCGTGTTCTCAGTTCTGCGGGCAAGCACGCCCTCTTGCCTTGGCCCCGAGTGCAAAGTCCCGAGCGAGCACTCGACTCAGTGCAATGCACCCGGAAGGACGCTCTCGCTCGCCTTTCGAGGAGCGATTCCTAAGAGCAGAAGCAGCAGAGGCACAAACTGCACGACGAGAGGGGACAACGTAGAACACGTCTCTGTCCTGGCACATTTGCGTGTGCGATACTTCCCTCCGGCTCTTCGGGCCTTGCGAAGCTCCGTGTACTGCGAGCGCTGCTACTCGCAGCTGAGAAGGACCGTGGAGCTAGCGGCGAATTCGGAGAGCTCTTCGCTGCACTGCGCCGCTCGCAAGCGGCTTCGTTCTTCGCCTTCTGCCGTCCGGCGAGAGCTGAACTCCAGCGGTCAGTTGCAGCTCTGCCCAACAGCGTGTTCTCAGTTCTGCGGGCAAGCACGCCCTCTTGCCTTGGCCCCGAGTGCAAAGTCCCGAGCGAGCACTCGACTCAGTGCAATGCACCCGGAAGGACGCTCTCGCTCGTCTTTCGAGGAGCGATTCCTAACAGCAGAAGCAGCAGAGGCACAAACTGCACGACGAGAAGGGACAACGTAGAACACGTCTCTGTCCTGGCACATTTGCGTGTGCGATACTTCCCTCCGGCTCTTCGGGCCTTGCGAAGCTCCGTGTACTGCGAGCGCTGCTACTCGCAGCTGAGAAGGACCGTGGAGCTAGCGGCGAATTCGGAGAGCTCTTCGCTGCACTGCGCCGCTCGCAAGCGGCTTCGTTCTTCGCCTTCTGCCGTCCGGCGAGAGCTGAACTCCAGCGGTCAGTTGCAGCTCTGCCCAACAGCGTGTTCTCAGTTCTGCGGGCAAGCACGCCCTCTTGCCTTGGCCCCGAGTGCAAAGTCCCGAGCGAGCACTCGACTCAGTGCAATGCACCCGGAAGGACGCTCTCGCTCGCCTTTCGAGGAGCGATTCCTAACAGCAGAAGCAGCAGAGGCACAAACTGCACGACGAGAGGGGATAACGTAGAACACGTCTCTGTCCTGGCACATTTGCGTGTGCGATACTTCCCTCCGGCTCTTCGGGCCTTGCGAAGCTCCGTGTACTGCGAGCGCTGCTACTCGCAGCTGAGAAGGACCGTGGAGCTAGCGGCGAATTCGGAGAGCTCTTCGCTGCACTGCGCCGCTCGCAAGCGGCTTCGTTCTTCGCCTTCTGCCGTCCGGCGAGAGCTGAACTCCAGCGGTCAGTTGCAGCTCTGCCCAACAGCGTGTTCTCAGTTCTGCGGGCAAGCACGCCCTCTTGCCTTGGCCCCGAGTGCAAAGTCCCGAGCGAGCACTCGACTCAGTGCAATGCACCCGGAAGGACGCTCTCGCTCGCCTTTCGAGGAGCGATTCCTAACAGCAGAAGCAGCAGAGGCACAAACTGCACGACGAGAGGGGATAACGTAGAACACGTCTCTGTCCTGGCACATTTGCGTGTGCGATACTTCCCTCCGGCTCTTCGGGCCTTGCGAAGCTCTGTGTACTGCGAGCGCTGCTACTCGCAGCTGAGAAGGACCGTGGAGCTAGCGGCGAATTCGGGGAGCTCTTCGCTGCACTGCGCCGCTCGCAAGGGGCTTCGTTCTTCGCCTTCTGCCGTCCGGCGAGAGCTGAACTCCAGCGGTCAGTTGCAGCTCTGCCCAACAGCGTGTTCTCAGTTCTGCGGGCAAGCACGCCCTCTTGCCTTGGCCCCGAGAGCAAAGTCCCGAGCGAGCACTCGACTCAGTGCAATGCACCCGGAAGGACGCTCTCGCTCGCCTTTCGAGGAGCGATTCCTAACAGCAGAAGCAGCAGAGGCACAAACTGCACGACGAGAGGGGACAACGTAGAACACGTCTCTGTCCTGGCACATTTGCGTGTGCGATACTTCCCTCCGGCTCTTCGGGCCTTGCGAAGCTCTGTGTACTGCGAGCGCTGCTACTCGCAGCTGAGAAGGACCGTGGAGCTAGCGGCGAATTCGGAGAGCTCTTCGCTGCACTGCGCCGCTCGCAAGCGGCTTCGTTCTTCGCCTTCTGCCGTCCGGCGAGAGCTGAACTCGAGCGGTCAGTTGCAGCTCTGCCCAACAGCGTGTTCTCAGTTCTGCGGGCAAGCACGCCCTCTTGCCTTGGCCCCGAGAGCAAAGTCCCGAGCGAGCACTCGACTCAGTGCAATGCACCCGGAAGGACGCTCTCGCTCGCCTTTCGAGGAGCGATTCCTAACAGCAGAAGCAGCAGAGGCACAAACTGCACGACGAGAGGGGACAACGTAGAACACGTCTCTGTCCTGGCACATTTGCCTGTGCCATACTTCCCTCCGGCTCTTCGGGCCTTGCGAAGCTCTGTGTACTGCGAGCGCTGCTACTCGCAGCTGAGAAGGACCGTGGAGCTAGCGGCGAATTCGGAGAGCTCTTCGCTGCACTGCGCCGCTCGCAAGCGGCTTCGTTCTTCGCCTTCTGCCGTCCGGCGAGAGCTGAACTCGAGCGGTCAGTTGCAGCTCTGCCCAACAGCGTGTTCTCAGTTCTGCGGGCAAGCACGCCCTCTTGCCTTGGCCCCGAGAGCAAAGTCCCGAGCGAGCACTCGACTCAGTGCAATGCACCCGGAAGGACGCTCTCGCTCGCCTTTCGAGGAGCGATTCCTAACAGCAGAAGCAGCAGAGGCACAAACTGCACGACGAGAGGGGACAACGTAGAACACGTCTCTGTCCTGGCACATTTGCGTGTGCGATACTTCCCTCCGGCTCTTCGGGCCTTGCGAAGCTCTGTGTACTGCGAGCGCTGCTACTCGCAGCTGAGAAGGACCGTGGAGCTAGCGGCGAATTCGGAGAGCTCTTCGCTGCACTGCGCCGCTCGCAAGCGGCTTCGTTCTTCGCCTTCTGCCGTCCGGCGAGAGCTGAACTCCAGCGGTCAGTTGCAGCTCTGCCCAACAGCGTGTTCTCAGTTCTGCGGGCAAGCACGCCCTCTTGCCTTGGCCCCGAGTGCAAAGTCCCGAGCGAGCACTCGACTCAGTGCAATGCACCCGGAAGGACGCTCTCGCTCGCCTTTCAAGGAGCGATTCCTAACAGCAGAAGCAGCAGAGGCACAAACTGCACGACGAGAGGGGACAACGTAGAACACGTCTCTGTCCTGGCACATTTGCGTGTGCGATACTTCCCTCCGGCTCTTCGGGCCTTGCGAAGCTCTGTGTACTGCGAGCGCTGCTACTCGCAGCTGAGAAGGACCGTGGAGCTAGCGGCGAATTCGGAGAGCTCTTCGCTGCACTGCGCCGCTCGCAAGCGGCTTCGTTCTTCGCCTTCTGCCGTCCGGCGAGAGCTGAACTCCAGCGGTCAGTTGCAGCTCTGCCCAACAGCGTGTTCTCAGTTCTGCGGGCAAGCACGCCCTCTTGCCTTGGCCCCGAGAGCAAAGTCCCGAGCGAGCACTCGACTCAGTGCAATGCACCCGGAAGGACGCTCTCGCTCGCCTTTCGAGGAGCGATTCCTAACAGCAGAAGCAGCAGAGGCACAAACTGCACGACGAGAGGGGACAACGTAGAACACGTCTCTGTCCTGGCACATTTGCGTGTGCGATACTTCCCTCCGGCTCTTCGGGCCTTGCGAAGCTCTGTGTACTGCGAGCGCTGCTACTCGCAGCTGAGAAGGACCGTGGAGCTAGCGGCGAATTCGGAGAGCTCTTCGCTGCACTGCGCCGCTCGCAAGCGGCTTCGTTCTTCGCCTTCTGCCGTCCGGCGAGAGCTGAACTCCAGCGGTCAGTTGCAGCTCTGCCCAACAGCGTGTTCTCAGTTCTGCGGGCAAGCACGCCCTCTTGCCTTGGCCCCGAGAGCAAAGTCCCGAGCGAGCACTCGACTCAGTGCAATGCACCCGGAAGGACGCTCTCGCTCGTCTTTCGAGGAGCGATTCCTAACAGCAGAAGCAGCAGAGGCACAAACTGCACGACGAGAGGGGACAACGTAGAACACGTCTCTGTCCTGGCACATTTGCGTGTGCGATACTTCCCTCCGGCTCTTCGGGCCTTGCGAAGCTCTGTGTACTGCGAGCGCTGCTACTCGCAGCTGAGAAGGACCGTGGAGCTAGCGGCGAATTCGGAGAGCTCTTCGCTGCACTGCGCCGCTCGCAAGCGGCTTCGTTCTTCGCCTTCTGCCGTCCGGCGAGAGCTGAACTCCAGCGGTCAGTTGCAGCTCTGCCCAACAGCGTGTTCTCAGTTCTGCGGGCAAGCACGCCCTCTTGCCTTGGCCCCGAGAGCAAAGTCCCGAGCGAGCACTCGACTCAGTGCAATGCACCCGGAAGGACGCTCTCGCTCGTCTTTCGAGGAGCGATTCCTAACAGCAGAAGCAGCAGAGGCACAAACTGCACGACGAGAGGGGACAACGTAGAACACGTCTCTGTCCTGGCACATTTGCGTGTGCGATACTTCCCTCCGGCTCTTCGGGCCTTGCGAAGCTCTGTGTACTGCGAGCGCTGCTACTCGCAGCTGAGAAGGACCGTGGAGCTAGCGGCGAATTCGGAGAGCTCTTCGCTGCACTGCGCCGCTCGCAAGCGGCTTCGTTCTTCGCCTTCTGCCGTCCGGCGAGAGCTGAACTCGAGCGGTCAGTTGCAGCTCTGCCCAACAGCGTGTTCTCAGTTCTGCGGGCAAGCACGCCCTCTTGCCTTGGCCCCGAGAGCAAAGTCCCGAGCGAGCACTCGACTCAGTGCAATGCACCCGGAAGGACGCTCTCGCTCGTCTTTCGAGGAGCGATTCCTAACAGCAGAAGCAGCAGAGGCACAAACTGCACGACGAGAGGGGACAACGTAGAACACGTCTCTGTCCTGGCACATTTGCGTGTGCGATACTTCCCTCCGGCTCTTCGGGCCTTGCGAAGCTCTGTGTACTGCGAGCGCTGCTACTCGCAGCTGAGAAGGACCGTGGAGCTAGCGGCGAATTCGGAGAGCTCTTCGCTGCACTGCGCCGCTCGCAAGCGGCTTCGTTCTTCGCCTTCTGCCGTCCGGCGAGAGCTGAACTCCAGCGGTCAGTTGCAGCTCTGCCCAACAGCGTGTTCTCAGTTCTGCGGGCAAGCACGCCCTCTTGCCTTGGCCCCGAGAGCAAAGTCCCGAGCGAGCACTCGACTCAGTGCAATGCACCCGGAAGGACGCTCTCGCTCGCCTTTCAAGGAGCGATTCCTAACAGCAGAAGCAGCAGAGGCACAAACTGCACGACGAGAGGGGACAACGTAGAACACGTCTCTGTCCTGGCACATTTGCGTGTGCGATACTTCCCTCCGGCTCTTCGGGCCTTGCGAAGCTCTGTGTACTGCGAGCGCTGCTACTCGCAGCTGAGAAGGACCGTGGAGCTAGCGGCGAATTCGGAGAGCTCTTCGCTGCACTGCGCCGCTCGCAAGCGGCTTCGTTCTTCGCCTTCTGCCGTCCGGCGAGAGCTGAACTCCAGCGGTCAGTTGCAGCTCTGCCCAACAGCGTGTTCTCAGTTCTGCGGGCAAGCACGCCCTCTTGCCTTGGCCCCGAGAGCAAAGTCCCGAGCGAGCACTCGACTCAGTGCAATGCACCCGGAAGGACGCTCTCGCTCGCCTTTCAAGGAGCGATTCCTAACAGCAGAAGCAGCAGAGGCACAAACTGCACGACGAGAGGGGACACCGTAGAACACGTCTCTGTCCTGGCACATTTGCGTGTGCGATACTTCCCTCCGGCTCTTCGGGCCTTGCGAAGCTCTGTGTACTGCGAGCGCTGCTACTCGCAGCTGAGAAGGACCGTGGAGCTAGCGGCGAATTCGGAGAGCTCTTCGCTGCACTGCGCCGCTCGCAAGCGGCTTCGTTCTTCGCCTTCTGCCGTCCGGCGAGAGCTGAACTCCAGCGGTCAGTTGCAGCTCTGCCCAACAGCGTGTTCTCAGTTCTGCGGGCAAGCACGCCCTCTTGCCTTGGCCCCGAGA
The DNA here is from genome assembly GCF_052056855.1 of Sturnus vulgaris. Lineage (NCBI taxonomy): Eukaryota > Metazoa > Chordata > Aves > Passeriformes > Sturnidae > Sturnus > Sturnus vulgaris. The sequence continues at coordinate 44,974 of NW_028276458.1, read as the reverse complement.
GCAAAGTCCCGAGCGAGCACTCGACTCAGTGCAATGCACCCGGAAGGACGCTCTCGCTCGTCTTTCAAGGAGCGATTCCTAACAGCAGAAGCAGCAGAGGCACAAACTGCACGACGAGAGGGGACAACGTAGAACACGTCTCTGTCCTGGCACATTTGCGTGTGCGATACTTCCCTCCGGCTCTTCGGGCCTTGCGAAGCTCCGTGTACTGCGAGCGCTGCTACTCGCAGCTGAGAAGGACCGTGGAGCTAGCGGCGAATTCGGAGAGCTCTTCGCTGCACTGCGCCGCTCGCAAGCGGCTTCGTTCTTCGCCTTCTGCCGTCCGGCGAGAGCTGAACTCCAGCGGTCAGTTGCAGCTCTGCCCAACAGCGTGTTCTCAGTTCTGCGGGCAAGCACGCCCTCTTGCCTTGGCCCCGAGTGCAAAGTCCCGAGCGAGCACTCGACTCAGTGCAATGCACCCGGAAGGACGCTCTCGCTCGTCTTTCAAGGAGCGATTCCTAACAGCAGAAGCAGCAGAGGCACAAACTGCACGACGAGAGGGGACAACGTAGAACACGTCTCTGTCCTGGCACATTTGCCTGTGCCATACTTCCCTCCGGCTCTTCGGGCCTTGCGAAGCTCTGTGTACTGCGAGCGCTGCTACTCGCAGCTGAGAAGGACCGTGGAGCTAGCGGCGAATTCGGAGAGCTCTTCGCTGCACTGCGCCGCTCGCAAGCGGCTTCGTTCTTCGCCTTCTGCCGTCCGGCGAGAGCTGAACTCCAGCGGTCAGTTGCAGCTCTGCCCAACAGCGTGTTCTCAGTTCTGCGGGCAAGCACGCCCTCTTGCCTTGGCCCCGAGTGCAAAGTCCCGAGCGAGCACTCGACTCAGTGCAATGCACCCGGAAGGACGCTCTCGCTCGCCTTTCAAGGAGCGATTCCTAACAGCAGAAGCAGCAGAGGCACAAACTGCACGACGAGAGGGGACAACGTAGAACACGTCTCTGTCCTGGCACATTTGCCTGTGCCATACTTCCCTCCGGCTCTTCGGGCCTTGCGAAGCTCTGTGTACTGCGAGCGCTGCTACTCGCAGCTGAGAAGGACCGTGGAGCTAGCGGCGAATTCGGAGAGCTCTTCGCTGCACTGCGCCGCTCGCAAGGGGCTTCGTTCTTCGCCTTCTGCCGTCCGGCGAGAGCTGAACTCGAGCGGTCAGTTGCAGCTCTGCCCAACAGCGTGTTCTCAGTTCTGCGGGCAAGCACGCCCTCTTGCCTTGGCCCCGAGAGCAAAGTCCCGAGCGAGCACTCGACTCAGTGCAATGCACCCGGAAGGACGCTCTCGCTCGCCTTTCAAGGAGCGATTCCTAACAGCAGAAGCAGCAGAGGCACAAACTGCACGACGAGAGGGGACAACGTAGAACACGTCTCTGTCCTGGCACATTTGCGTGTGCGATACTTCCCTCCGGCTCTTCGGGCCTTGCGAAGCTCTGTGTACTGCGAGCGCTGCTACTCGCAGCTGAGAAGGACCGTGGAGCTAGCGGCGAATTCGGAGAGCTCTTCGCTGCACTGCGCCGCTCGCAAGCGGCTTCGTTCTTCGCCTTCTGCCGTCCGGCGAGAGCTGAACTCCAGCGGTCAGTTGCAGCTCTGCCCAACAGCGTGTTCTCAGTTCTGCGGGCAAGCACGCCCTCTTGCCTTGGCCCCGAGTGCAAAGTCCCGAGCGAGCACTCGACTCAGTGCAATGCACCCGGAAGGACGCTCTCGCTCGCCTTTCAAGGAGCGATTCCTAACAGCAGAAGCAGCAGAGGCACAAACTGCACGACGAGAGGGGACAACGTAGAACACGTCTCTGTCCTGGCACATTTGCCTGTGCCATACTTCCCTCCGGCTCTTCGGGCCTTGCGAAGCTCTGTGTACTGCGAGCGCTGCTACTCGCAGCTGAGAAGGACCGTGGAGCTAGCGGCGAATTCGGAGAGCTCTTCGCTGCACTGCGCCGCTCGCAAGCGGCTTCGTTCTTCGCCTTCTGCCGTCCGGCGAGAGCTGAACTCGAGCCGTCAGTTGCAGCTCTGCCCAACAGCGTGTTCTCAGTTCTGCGGGCAAGCACGCCCTCTTGCCTTGGCCCCGAGAGCAAAGTCCCGAGCGAGCACTCGACTCAGTGCAATGCACCCGGAAGGACGCTCTCGCTCGCCTTTCAAGGAGCGATTCCTAACAGCAGAAGCAGCAGAGGCACAAACTGCACGACGAGAGGGGACAACGTAGAACACGTCTCTGTCCTGGCACATTTGCCTGTGCGATACTTCCCTCCGGCTCTTCGGGCCTTGCGAAGCTCTGTGTACTGCGAGCGCTGCTACTCGCAGCTGAGAAGGACCGTGGAGCTAGCGGCGAATTCGGAGAGCTCTTCGCTGCACTGCGCCGCTCGCAAGCGGCTTCGTTCTTCGCCTTCTGCCGTCCGGCGAGAGCTGAACTCGAGCGGTCAGTTGCAGCTCTGCCCAACAGCGTGTTCTCAGTTCTGCGGGCAAGCACGCCCTCTTGCCTTGGCCCCGAGTGCAAAGTCCCGAGCGAGCACTCGACTCAGTGCAATGCACCCGGAAGGACGCTCTCGCTCGCCTTTCAAGGAGCGATTCCTAACAGCAGAAGCAGCAGAGGCACAAACTGCACGACGAGAGGGGACAACGTAGAACACGTCTCTGTCCTGGCACATTTGCGTGTGCGATACTTCCCTCCGGCTCTTCGGGCCTTGCGAAGCTCTGTGTACTGCGAGCGCTGCTACTCGCAGCTGAGAAGGACCGTGGAGCTAGCGGCGAATTCGGAGAGCTCTTCGCTGCACTGCGCCGCTCGCAAGCGGCTTCGTTCTTCGCCTTCTGCCGTCCGGCGAGAGCTGAACTCGAGCGGTCAGTTGCAGCTCTGCCCAACAGCGTGTTCTCAGTTCTGCGGGCAAGCACGCCCTCTTGCCTTGGCCCCGAGTGCAAAGTCCCGAGCGAGCACTCGACTCAGTGCAATGCACCCGGAAGGACGCTCTCGCTCGCCTTTCAAGGAGCGATTCCTAACAGCAGAAGCAGCAGAGGCACAAACTGCACGACGAGAGGGGACAACGTAGAACACGTCTCTGTCCTGGCACATTTGCGTGTGCGATTCTTCCCTCCGGCTCTTCGGGCCTTGCGAAGCTCCGTGTACTGCGAGCGCTGCTACTCGCAGCTGAGAAGGACCGTGGAGCTAGCGGCGAATTCGGAGAGCTCTTCGCTGCACTGCGCCGCTCGCAAGCGGCTTCGTTCTTCGCCTTCTGCCGTCCGGCGAGAGCTGAACTCCAGCGGTCAGTTGCAGCTCTGCCCAACAGCGTGTTCTCAGTTCTGCGGGCAAGCACGCCCTCTTGCCTTGGCCCCGAGTGCAAAGTCCCGAGCGAGCACTCGACTCAGTGCAATGCACCCGGAAGGACGCTCTCGCTCGCCTTTCAAGGAGCGATTCCTAACAGCAGAAGCAGCAGAGGCACAAACTGCACGACGAGAGGGGACAACGTAGAACACGTCTCTGTCCTGGCACATTTGCCTGTGCCATACTTCCCTCCGGCTCTTCGGGCCTTGCGAAGCTCTGTGTACTGCGAGCGCTGCTACTCGCAGCTGAGAAGGACCGTGGAGCTAGCGGCGAATTCGGAGAGCTCTTCGCTGCACTGCGCCGCTCGCAAGCGGCTTCGTTCTTCGCCTTCTGCCGTCCGGCGAGAGCTGAACTCCAGCGGTCAGTTGCAGCTCTGCCCAACAGCGTGTTCTCAGTTCTGCGGGCAAGCACGCCCTCTTGCCTTGGCCCCGAGAGCAGAGTCCCGAGCGAGCACTCGACTCAGTGCAATGCACCCGGAAGGACGCTCTCGCTCGCCTTTCAAGGAGCGATTCCTAACAGCAGAAGCAGCAGAGGCACAAACTGCACGACGAGAGGGGACAACGTGGAACACGTCTCTGTCCTGGCACATTTGCGTGTGCGATACTTCCCTCCGGGTCTTCGGGCCTTGCGAAGCTCTGTGTACTGCGAGCGCTGCTACTCGCAGCTGAGAAGGACCGTGGAGCTAGCGGCGAATTCGGAGAGCTCTTCGCTGCACTGCGCCGCTCGCAAGCGGCTTCGTTCTTCGCCTTCTGCCGTCCGGCGAGAGCTGAACTCGAGCCGTCAGTTGCAGCTCTGCCCAACAGCGTGTTCTCAGTTCTGCGGGCAAGCACGCCCTCTTGCCTTGGCCCCGAGAGCAAAGTCCCGAGCGAGCACTCGACTCAGTGCAATGCACCCGGAAGGACGCTCTCGCTCGCCTTTCAAGGAGCGATTCCTAACAGCAGAAGCAGCAGAGGCACAAACTGCACGACGAGAGGGGACAACGTAGAACACGTCTCTGTCCTGGCACATTTGCGTGTGCGATACTTCCCTCCGGCTCTTCGGGCCTTGCGAAGCTCTGTGTACTGCGAGCGCTGCTACTCGCAGCTGAGAAGGACCGTGGAGCTAGCGGCGAATTCGGAGAGCTCTTCGCTGCACTGCGCCGCTCGCAAGCGGCTTCGTTCTTCGCCTTCTGCCGTCCGGCGAGAGCTGAACTCGAGCGGTCAGTTGCAGCTCTGCCCAACAGCGTGTTCTCAGTTCTGCGGGCAAGCACGCCCTCTTGCCTTGGCCCCGAGAGCAAAGTCCCGAGCGAGCACTCGACTCAGTGCAATGCACCCGGAAGGACGCTCTCGCTCGCCTTTCAAGGAGCGATTCCTAACAGCAGAAGCAGCAGAGGCACAAACTGCACGACGAGAGGGGACAACGTAGAACACGTCTCTGTCCTGGCACATTTGCGTGTGCGATACTTCCCTCCGGCTCTTCGGGCCTTGCGAAGCTCCGTGTACTGCGAGCGCTGCTACTCGCAGCTGAGAAGGACCGTGGAGCTAGCGGCGAATTCGGAGAGCTCTTCGCTGCACTGCGCCGCTCGCAAGCGGCTTCGTTCTTCGCCTTCTGCCGTCCGGCGAGAGCTGAACTCCAGCGGTCAGTTGCAGCTCTGCCCAACAGCGTGTTCTCAGTTCTGCGGGCAAGCACGCCCTCTTGCCTTGGCCCCGAGAGCAAAGTCCCGAGCGAGCACTCGACTCAGTGCAATGCACCCGGAAGGACGCTCTCGCTCGCCTTTCAAGGAGCGATTCCTAACAGCAGAAGCAGCAGAGGCACAAACTGCACGACGAGAGGGGACAACGTAGAACACGTCTCTGTCCTGGCACATTTGCGTGTGCGATTCTTCCCTCCGGCTCTTCGGGCCTTGCGAAGCTCCGTGTACTGCGAGCGCTGCTACTCGCAGCTGAGAAGGACCGTGGAGCTAGCGGCGAATTCGGAGAGCTCTTCGCTGCACTGCGCCGCTCGCAAGCGGCTTCGTTCTTCGCCTTCTGCCGTCCGGCGAGAGCTGAACTCCAGCGGTCAGTTGCAGCTCTGCCCAACAGCGTGTTCTCAGTTCTGCGGGCAAGCACGCCCTCTTGCCTTGGCCCCGAGAGCAAAGTCCCGAGCGAGCACTCGACTCAGTGCAATGCACCCGGAAGGACGCTCTCGCTCGCCTTTCAAGGAGCGATTCCTAACAGCAGAAGCAGCAGAGGCACAAACTGCACGACGAGAGGGGACAACGTAGAACACGTCTCTGTCCTGGCACATTTGCGTGTGCGATACTTCCCTCCGGCTCTTCGGGCCTTGCGAAGCTCTGTGTACTGCGAGCGCTGCTACTCGCAGCTGAGAAGGACCGTGGAGCTAGCGGCGAATTCGGAGAGCTCTTCGCTGCACTGCGCCGCTCGCAAGCGGCTTCGTTCTTCGCCTTCTGCCGTCCGGCGAGAGCTGAACTCGAGCGGTCAGTTGCAGCTCTGCCCAACAGCGTGTTCTCAGTTCTGCGGGCAAGCACGCCCTCTTGCCTTGGCCCCGAGTGCAAAGTCCCGAGCGAGCACTCGACTCAGTGCAATGCACCCGGAAGGACGCTCTCGCTCGTCTTTCAAGGAGCGATTCCTAACAGCAGAAGCAGCAGAGGCACGAACTGCACGACGAGAGGGGACAACGTAGAACACGTCTCTGTCCTGGCACATTTGCGTGTGCGATACTTCCCTCCGGCTCTTCGGGCCTTGCGAAGCTCTGTGTACTGCGAGCGCTGCTACTCGCAGCTGAGAAGGACCGTGGAGCTAGCGGCGAATTCGGAGAGCTCTTCGCTGCACTGCGCCGCTCGCAAGCGGCTTCGTTCTTCGCCTTCTGCCGTCCGGCGAGAGCTGAACTCGAGCGGTCAGTTGCAGCTCTGCCCAACAGCGTGTTCTCAGTTCTGCGGGCAAGCACGCCCTCTTGCCTTGGCCCCGAGTGCAAAGTCCCGAGCGAGCACTCGACTCAGTGCAATGCACCCGGAAGGACGCTCTCGCTCGCCTTTCAAGGAGCGATTCCTAACAGCAGAAGCAGCAGAGGCACAAACTGCACGACGAGAGGGGACAACGTAGAACACGTCTCTGTCCTGGCACATTTGCGTGTGCGATACTTCCCTCCGGCTCTTCGGGCCTTGCGAAGCTCCGTGTACTGCGAGCGCTGCTACTCGCAGCTGAGAAGGACCGTGGAGCTAGCGGCGAATTCGGAGAGCTCTTCGCTGCACTGCGCCGCTCGCAAGCGGCTTCGTTCTTCGCCTTCTGCCGTCCGGCGAGAGCTGAACTCGAGCGGTCAGTTGCAGCTCTGCCCAACAGCGTGTTCTCAGTTCTGCGGGCAAGCACGCCCTCTTGCCTTGGCCCCGAGAGCAAAGTCCCGAGCGAGCACTCGACTCAGTGCAATGCACCCGGAAGGACGCTCTCGCTCGCCTTTCAAGGAGCGATTCCTAACAGCAGAAGCAGCAGAGGCACAAACTGCACGACGAGAGGGGACAACGTAGAACACGTCTCTGTCCTGGCACATTTGCGTGTGCGATTCTTCCCTCCGGCTCTTCGGGCCTTGCGAAGCTCCGTGTACTGCGAGCGCTGCTACTCGCAGCTGAGAAGGACCGTGGAGCTAGCGGCGAATTCGGAGAGCTCTTCGCTGCACTGCGCCGCTCGCAAGCGGCTTCGTTCTTCGCCTTCTGCCGTCCGGCGAGAGCTGAACTCCAGCGGTCAGTTGCAGCTCTGCCCAACAGCGTGTTCTCAGTTCTGCGGGCAAGCACGCCCTCTTGCCTTGGCCCCGAGTGCAAAGTCCCGAGCGAGCACTCGACTCAGTGCAATGCACCCGGAAGGACGCTCTCGCTCGTCTTTCAAGGAGCGATTCCTAACAGCAGAAGCAGCAGAGGCACAAACTGCACGACGAGAGGGGACAACGTAGAACACGTCTCTGTCCTGGCACATTTGCGTGTGCGATACTTCCCTCCGGCTCTTCGGGCCTTGCGAAGCTCCGTGTACTGCGAGCGCTGCTACTCGCAGCTGAGAAGGACCGTGGAGCTAGCGGCGAATTCGGAGAGCTCTTCGCTGCACTGCGCCGCTCGCAAGCGGCTTCGTTCTTCGCCTTCTGCCGTCCGGCGAGAGCTGAACTCCAGCGGTCAGTTGCAGCTCTGCCCAACAGCGTGTTCTCAGTTCTGCGGGCAAGCACGCCCTCTTGCCTTGGCCCCGAGAGCAAAGTCCCGAGCGAGCACTCGACTCAGTGCAATGCACCCGGAAGGACGCTCTCGCTCGCCTTTCGAGGAGCGATTCCTAACAGCAGAAGCAGCAGAGGCACAAACTGCACGACGAGAGGGGACAACGTAGAACACGTCTCTGTCCTGGCACATTTGCGTGTGCGATACTTCCCTCCGGCTCTTCGGGCCTTGCGAAGCTCTGTGTACTGCGAGCGCTGCTACTCGCAGCTGAGAAGGACCGTGGAGCTAGCGGCGAATTCGGAGAGCTCTTCGCTGCACTGCGCCGCTCGCAAGCGGCTTCGTTCTTCGCCTTCTGCCGTCCGGCGAGAGCTGAACTCCAGCGGTCAGTTGCAGCTCTGCCCAACAGCGTGTTCTCAGTTCTGCGGGCAAGCACGCCCTCTTGCCTTGGCCCCGAGAGCAAAGTCCCGAGCGAGCACTCGACTCAGTGCAATGCACCCGGAAGGACGCTCTCGCTCGCCTTTCGAGGAGCGATTCCTAACAGCAGAAGCAGCAGAGGCACGAACTGCACGACGAGAGGGGACACCGTAGAACACGTCTCTGTCCTGGCACATTTGCGTGTGCGATACTTCCCTCCGGCTCTTCGGGCCTTGCGAAGCTCTGTGTACTGCGAGCGCTGCTACTCGCAGCTGAGAAGGACCGTGGAGCTAGCGGCGAATTCGGAGAGCTCTTCGCTGCACTGCGCCGCTCGCAAGCGGCTTCGTTCTTCGCCTTCTGCCGTCCGGCGAGAGCTGAACTCCAGCGGTCAGTTGCAGCTCTGCCCAACAGCGTGTTCTCAGTTCTGCGGGCAAGCACGCCCTCTTGCCTTGGCCCCGAGTGCAAAGTCCCGAGCGAGCACTCGACTCAGTGCAATGCACCCGGAAGGACGCTCTCGCTCGTCTTTCGAGGAGCGATTCCTAACAGCAGAAGCAGCAGAGGCACGAACTGCACGACGAGAGGGGACAACGTAGAACACGTCTCTGTCCTGGCACATTTGCGTGTGCGATACTTCCCTCCGGCTCTTCGGGCCTTGCGAAGCTCTGTGTACTGCGAGCGCTGCTACTCGCAGCTGAGAAGGACCGTGGAGCTAGCGGCGAATTCGGAGAGCTCTTCGCTGCACTGCGCCGCTCGCAAGCGGCTTCGTTCTTCGCCTTCTGCCGTCCGGCGAGAGCTGAACTCGAGCGGTCAGTTGCAGCTCTGCCCAACAGCGTGTTCTCAGTTCTGCGGGCAAGCACGCCCTCTTGCCTTGGCCCCGAGAGCAAAGTCCCGAGCGAGCACTCGACTCAGTGCAATGCACCCGGAAGGACGCTCTCGCTCGTCTTTCGAGGAGCGATTCCTAACAGCAGAAGCAGCAGAGGCACGAACTGCACGACGAGAGGGGACAACGTAGAACACGTCTCTGTCCTGGCACATTTGCGTGTGCGATACTTCCCTCCGGCTCTTCGGGCCTTGCGAAGCTCCGTGTACTGCGAGCGCTGCTACTCGCAGCTGAGAAGGACCGTGGAGCTAGCGGCGAATTCGGAGAGCTCTTCGCTGCACTGCGCCGCTCGCAAGCGGCTTCGTTCTTCGCCTTCTGCCGTCCGGCGAGAGCTGAACTCGAGCGGTCAGTTGCAGCTCTGCCCAACAGCGTGTTCTCAGTTCTGCGGGCAAGCACGCCCTCTTGCCTTGGCCCCGAGTGCAAAGTCCCGAGCGAGCACTCGACTCAGTGCAATGCACCCGGAAGGACGCTCTCGCTCGCCTTTCAAGGAGCGATTCCTAACAGCAGAAGCAGCAGAGGCACAAACTGCACGACGAGAAGGGGACAACGTAGAACACGTCTCTGTCCTGGCACATTTGCCTGTGCCATACTTCCCTCCGGCTCTTCGGGCCTTGCGAAGCTCTGTGTACTGCGAGCGCTGCTACTCGCAGCTGAGAAGGACCGTGGAGCTAGCGGCGAATTCGGAGAGCTCTTCGCTGCACTGCGCCGCTCGCAAGCGGCTTCGTTCTTCGCCTTCTGCCGTCCGGCGAGAGCTGAACTCGAGCGGTCAGTTGCAGCTCTGCCCAACAGCGTGTTCTCAGTTCTGCGGGCAAGCACGCCCTCTTGCCTTGGCCCCGAGTGCAAAGTCCCGAGCGAGCACTCGACTCAGTGCAATGCACCCGGAAGGACGCTCTCGCTCGCCTTTCAAGGAGCGATTCCTAACAGCAGAAGCAGCAGAGGCACAAACTGCACGACGAGAGGGGACAACGTAGAACACGTCTCTGTCCTGGCACATTTGCGTGTGCGATACTTCCCTCCGGCTCTTCGGGCCTTGCGAAGCTCCGTGTACTGCGAGCGCTGCTACTCGCAGCTGAGAAGGACCGTGGAGCTAGCGGCGAATTCGGAGAGCTCTTCGCTGCACTGCGCCGCTCGCAAGCGGCTTCGTTCTTCGCCTTCTGCCGTCCGGCGAGAGCTGAACTCCAGCGGTCAGTTGCAGCTCTGCCCAACAGCGTGTTCTCAGTTCTGCGGGCAAGCACGCCCTCTTGCCTTGGCCCCGAGTGCAAAGTCCCGAGCGAGCACTCGACTCAGTGCAATGCACCCGGAAGGACGCTCTCGCTCGCCTTTCAAGGAGCGATTCCTAACAGCAGAAGCAGCAGAGGCACAAACTGCACGACGAGAGGGGACAACGTAGAACACGTCTCTGTCCTGGCACATTTGCGTGTGCGATACTTCCCTCCGGCTCTTCGGGCCTTGCGAAGCTCCGTGTACTGCGAGCGCTGCTACTCGCAGCTGAGAAGGACCGTGGAGCTAGCGGCGAATTCGGAGAGCTCTTCGCTGCACTGCGCCGCTCGCAAGCGGCTTCGTTCTTCGCCTTCTGCCGTCCGGCGAGAGCTGAACTCCAGCGGTCAGTTGCAGCTCTGCCCAACAGCGTGTTCTCAGTTCTGCGGGCAAGCACGCCCTCTTGCCTTGGCCCCGAGTGCAAAGTCCCGAGCGAGCACTCGACTCAGTGCAATGCACCCGGAAGGACGCTCTCGCTCGCCTTTCAAGGAGCGATTCCTAACAGCAGAAGCAGCAGAGGCACAAACTGCACGACGAGAGGGGACAACGTAGAACACGTCTCTGTCCTGGCACATTTGCGTGTGCGATACTTCCCTCCGGCTCTTCGGGCCTTGCGAAGCTCCGTGTACTGCGAGCGCTGCTACTCGCAGCTGAGAAGGACCGTGGAGCTAGCGGCGAATTCGGAGAGCTCTTCGCTGCACTGCGCCGCTCGCAAGCGGCTTCGTTCTTCGCCTTCTGCCGTCCGGCGAGAGCTGAACTCCAGCGGTCAGTTGCAGCTCTGCCCAACAGCGTGTTCTCAGTTCTGCGGGCAAGCACGCCCTCTTGCCTTGGCCCCGAGAGCAAAGTCCCGAGCGAGCACTCGACTCAGTGCAATGCACCCGGAAGGACGCTCTCGCTCGCCTTTCGAGGAGCGATTCCTAACAGCAGAAGCAGCAGAGGCACAAACTGCACGACGAGAGGGGACAACGTAGAACACGTCTCTGTCCTGGCACATTTTCGTGTGCGATACTTCCCTCCGGCTCTTCGGGCCTTGCGAAGCTCTGTGTACTGCGAGCGCTGCTACTCGCAGCTGAGAAGGACCGTGGAGCTAGCGGCGAATTCGGAGAGCTCTTCGCTGCACTGCGCCGCTCGCAAGCGGCTTCGTTCTTCGCCTTCTGCCGTCCGGCGAGAGCTGAACTCCAGCGGTCAGTTGCAGCTCTGCCCAACAGCGTGTTCTCAGTTCTGCGGGCAAGCACGCCCTCTTGCCTTGGCCCCGAGAGCAAAGTCCCGAGCGAGCACTCGACTCAGTGCAATGCACCCGGAAGGACGCTCTCGCTCGTCTTTCGAGGAGCGATTCCTAACAGCAGAAGCAGCAGAGGCACGAACTGCACGACGAGAGGGGACAACGTAGAACACGTCTCTGTCCTGGCACATTTGCGTGTGCGATACTTCCCTCCGGCTCTTCGGGCCTTGCGAAGCTCTGTGTACTGCGAGCGCTGCTACTCGCAGCTGAGAAGGACCGTGGAGCTAGCGGCGAATTCGGAGAGCTCTTCGCTGCACTGCGCCGCTCGCAAGCGGCTTCGTTCTTCGCCTTCTGCCGTCCGGCGAGAGCTGAACTCGAGCGGTCAGTTGCAGCTCTGCCCAACAGCGTGTTCTCAGTTCTGCGGGCAAGCACGCCCTCTTGCCTTGGCCCCGAGAGCAAAGTCCCGAGCGAGCACTCGACTCAGTGCAATGCACCCGGAAGGACGCTCTCGCTCGTCTTTCGAGGAGCGATTCCTAACAGCAGAAGCAGCAGAGGCACAAACTGCACGACGAGAGGGGACAACGTAGAACACGTCTCTGTCCTGGCACATTTGCGTGTGCGATACTTCCCTCCGGCTCTTCGGGCCTTGCGAAGCTCTGTGTACTGCGAGCGCTGCTACTCGCAGCTGAGAAGGACCGTGGAGCTAGCGGCGAATTCGGAGAGCTCTTCGCTGCACTGCGCCGCTCGCAAGCGGCTTCGTTCTTCGCCTTCTGCCGTCCGGCGAGAGCTGAACTCCAGCGGTCAGTTGCAGCTCTGCCCAACAGCGTGTTCTCAGTTCTGCGGGCAAGCACGCCCTCTTGCCTTGGCCCCGAGAGCAAAGTCCCGAGCGAGCACTCGACTCAGTGCAATGCACCCGGAAGGACGCTCTCGCTCGCCTTTCAAGGAGCGATTCCTAACAGCAGAAGCAGCAGAGGCACAAACTGCACGACGAGAGGGGACAACGTAGAACACGTCTCTGTCCTGGCACATTTGCGTGTGCGATACTTCCCTCCGGCTCTTCGGGCCTTGCGAAGCTCTGTGTACTGCGAGCGCTGCTACTCGCAGCTGAGAAGGACCGTGGAGCTAGCGGCGAATTCGGAGAGCTCTTCGCTGCACTGCGCCGCTCGCAAGCGGCTTCGTTCTTCGCCTTCTGCCGTCCGGCGAGAGCTGAACTCCAGCGGTCAGTTGCAGCTCTGCCCAACAGCGTGTTCTCAGTTCTGCGGGCAAGCACGCCCTCTTGCCTTGGCCCCGAGAGCAAAGTCCCGAGCGAGCACTCGACTCAGTGCAATGCACCCGGAAGGACGCTCTCGCTCGCCTTTCAAGGAGCGATTCCTAACAGCAGAAGCAGCAGAGGCACAAACTGCACGACGAGAGGGGACACCGTAGAACACGTCTCTGTCCTGGCACATTTGCGTGTGCGATACTTCCCTCCGGCTCTTCGGGCCTTGCGAAGCTCTGTGTACTGCGAGCGCTGCTACTCGCAGCTGAGAAGGACCGTGGAGCTAGCGGCGAATTCGGAGAGCTCTTCGCTGCACTGCGCCGCTCGCAAGCGGCTTCGTTCTTCGCCTTCTGCCGTCCGGCGAGAGCTGAACTCCAGCGGTCAGTTGCAGCTCTGCCCAACAGCGTGTTCTCAGTTCTGCGGGCAAGCACGCCCTCTTGCCTTGGCCCCGAGAGCAAAGTCCCGAGCGAGCACTCGACTCAGTGCAATGCACCCGGAAGGACGCTCTCGCTCGTCTTTCAAGGAGCGATTCCTAACAGCAGAAGCAGCAGAGGCACAAACTGCACGACGAGAGGGGACAACGTAGAACACGTCTCTGTCCTGGCACATTTGCGTGTGCGATACTTCCCTCCGGCTCTTCGGGCCTTGCGAAGCTCCGTGTACTGCGAGCGCTGCTACTCGCAGCTGAGAAGGACCGTGGAGCTAGCGGCGAATTCGGAGAGCTCTTCGCTGCACTGCGCCGCTCGCAAGCGGCTTCGTTCTTCGCCTTCTGCCGTCCGGCGAGAGCTGAACTCCAGCGGTCAGTTGCAGCTCTGCCCAACAGCGTGTTCTCAGTTCTGCGGGCAAGCACGCCCTCTTGCCTTGGCCCCGAGTGCAAAGTCCCGAGCGAGCACTCGACTCAGTGCAATGCACCCGGAAGGACGCTCTCGCTCGTCTTTCAAGGAGCGATTCCTAACAGCAGAAGCAGCAGAGGCACAAACTGCACGACGAGAGGGGACAACGTAGAACACGTCTCTGTCCTGGCACATTTGCCTGTGCCATACTTCCCTCCGGCTCTTCGGGCCTTGCGAAGCTCTGTGTACTGCGAGCGCTGCTACTCGCAGCTGAGAAGGACCGTGGAGCTAGCGGCGAATTCGGAGAGCTCTTCGCTGCACTGCGCCGCTCGCAAGCGGCTTCGTTCTTCGCCTTCTGCCGTCCGGCGAGAGCTGAACTCCAGCGGTCAGTTGCAGCTCTGCCCAACAGCGTGTTCTCAGTTCTGCGGGCAAGCACGCCCTCTTGCCTTGGCCCCGAGTGCAAAGTCCCGAGCGAGCACTCGACTCAGTGCAATGCACCCGGAAGGACGCTCTCGCTCGCCTTTCAAGGAGCGATTCCTAACAGCAGAAGCAGCAGAGGCACAAACTGCACGACGAGAGGGGACAACGTAGAACACGTCTCTGTCCTGGCACATTTGCCTGTGCCATACTTCCCTCCGGCTCTTCGGGCCTTGCGAAGCTCTGTGTACTGCGAGCGCTGCTACTCGCAGCTGAGAAGGACCGTGGAGCTAGCGGCGAATTCGGAGAGCTCTTCGCTGCACTGCGCCGCTCGCAAGGGGCTTCGTTCTTCGCCTTCTGCCGTCCGGCGAGAGCTGAACTCGAGCGGTCAGTTGCAGCTCTGCCCAACAGCGTGTTCTCAGTTCTGCGGGCAAGCACGCCCTCTTGCCTTGGCCCCGAGAGCAAAGTCCCGAGCGAGCACTCGACTCAGTGCAATGCACCCGGAAGGACGCTCTCGCTCGCCTTTCAAGGAGCGATTCCTAACAGCAGAAGCAGCAGAGGCACAAACTGCACGACGAGAGGGGACAACGTAGAACACGTCTCTGTCCTGGCACATTTGCGTGTGCGATACTTCCCTCCGGCTCTTCGGGCCTTGCGAAGCTCTGTGTACTGCGAGCGCTGCTACTCGCAGCTGAGAAGGACCGTGGAGCTAGCGGCGAATTCGGAGAGCTCTTCGCTGCACTGCGCCGCTCGCAAGCGGCTTCGTTCTTCGCCTTCTGCCGTCCGGCGAGAGCTGAACTCCAGCGGTCAGTTGCAGCTCTGCCCAACAGCGTGTTCTCAGTTCTGCGGGCAAGCACGCCCTCTTGCCTTGGCCCCGAGTGCAAAGTCCCGAGCGAGCACTCGACTCAGTGCAATGCACCCGGAAGGACGCTCTCGCTCGCCTTTCAAGGAGCGATTCCTAACAGCAGAAGCAGCAGAGGCACAAACTGCACGACGAGAGGGGACAACGTAGAACACGTCTCTGTCCTGGCACATTTGCCTGTGCCATACTTCCCTCCGGCTCTTCGGGCCTTGCGAAGCTCTGTGTACTGCGAGCGCTGCTACTCGCAGCTGAGAAGGACCGTGGAGCTAGCGGCGAATTCGGAGAGCTCTTCGCTGCACTGCGCCGCTCGCAAGCGGCTTCGTTCTTCGCCTTCTGCCGTCCGGCGAGAGCTGAACTCGAGCCGTCAGTTGCAGCTCTGCCCAACAGCGTGTTCTCAGTTCTGCGGGCAAGCACGCCCTCTTGCCTTGGCCCCGAGAGCAAAGTCCCGAGCGAGCACTCGACTCAGTGCAATGCACCCGGAAGGACGCTCTCGCTCGCCTTTCAAGGAGCGATTCCTAACAGCAGAAGCAGCAGAGGCACAAACTGCACGACGAGAGGGGACAACGTAGAACACGTCTCTGTCCTGGCACATTTGCCTGTGCGATACTTCCCTCCGGCTCTTCGGGCCTTGCGAAGCTCTGTGTACTGCGAGCGCTGCTACTCGCAGCTGAGAAGGACCGTGGAGCTAGCGGCGAATTCGGAGAGCTCTTCGCTGCACTGCGCCGCTCGCAAGCGGCTTCGTTCTTCGCCTTCTGCCGTCCGGCGAGAGCTGAACTCGAGCGGTCAGTTGCAGCTCTGCCCAACAGCGTGTTCTCAGTTCTGCGGGCAAGCACGCCCTCTTGCCTTGGCCCCGAGTGCAAAGTCCCGAGCGAGCACTCGACTCAGTGCAATGCACCCGGAAGGACGCTCTCGCTCGCCTTTCAAGGAGCGATTCCTAACAGCAGAAGCAGCAGAGGCACAAACTGCACGACGAGAGGGGACAACGTAGAACACGTCTCTGTCCTGGCACATTTGCGTGTGCGATACTTCCCTCCGGCTCTTCGGGCCTTGCGAAGCTCTGTGTACTGCGAGCGCTGCTACTCGCAGCTGAGAAGGACCGTGGAGCTAGCGGCGAATTCGGAGAGCTCTTCGCTGCACTGCGCCGCTCGCAAGCGGCTTCGTTCTTCGCCTTCTGCCGTCCGGCGAGAGCTGAACTCGAGCGGTCAGTTGCAGCTCTGCCCAACAGCGTGTTCTCAGTTCTGCGGGCAAGCACGCCCTCTTGCCTTGGCCCCGAGTGCAAAGTCCCGAGCGAGCACTCGACTCAGTGCAATGCACCCGGAAGGACGCTCTCGCTCGCCTTTCAAGGAGCGATTCCTAACAGCAGAAGCAGCAGAGGCACAAACTGCACGACGAGAGGGGACAACGTAGAACACGTCTCTGTCCTGGCACATTTGCGTGTGCGATTCTTCCCTCCGGCTCTTCGGGCCTTGCGAAGCTCCGTGTACTGCGAGCGCTGCTACTCGCAGCTGAGAAGGACCGTGGAGCTAGCGGCGAATTCGGAGAGCTCTTCGCTGCACTGCGCCGCTCGCAAGCGGCTTCGTTCTTCGCCTTCTGCCGTCCGGCGAGAGCTGAACTCCAGCGGTCAGTTGCAGCTCTGCCCAACAGCGTGTTCTCAGTTCTGCGGGCAAGCACGCCCTCTTGCCTTGGCCCCGAGTGCAAAGTCCCGAGCGAGCACTCGACTCAGTGCAATGCACCCGGAAGGACGCTCTCGCTCGCCTTTCAAGGAGCGATTCCTAACAGCAGAAGCAGCAGAGGCACAAACTGCACGACGAGAGGGGACAACGTAGAACACGTCTCTGTCCTGGCACATTTGCCTGTGCCATACTTCCCTCCGGCTCTTCGGGCCTTGCGAAGCTCTGTGTACTGCGAGCGCTGCTACTCGCAGCTGAGAAGGACCGTGGAGCTAGCGGCGAATTCGGAGAGCTCTTCGCTGCACTGCGCCGCTCGCAAGCGGCTTCGTTCTTCGCCTTCTGCCGTCCGGCGAGAGCTGAACTCCAGCGGTCAGTTGCAGCTCTGCCCAACAGCGTGTTCTCAGTTCTGCGGGCAAGCACGCCCTCTTGCCTTGGCCCCGAGAGCAGAGTCCCGAGCGAGCACTCGACTCAGTGCAATGCACCCGGAAGGACGCTCTCGCTCGCCTTTCAAGGAGCGATTCCTAACAGCAGAAGCAGCAGAGGCACAAACTGCACGACGAGAGGGGACAACGTGGAACACGTCTCTGTCCTGGCACATTTGCGTGTGCGATACTTCCCTCCGGGTCTTCGGGCCTTGCGAAGCTCTGTGTACTGCGAGCGCTGCTACTCGCAGCTGAGAAGGACCGTGGAGCTAGCGGCGAATTCGGAGAGCTCTTCGCTGCACTGCGCCGCTCGCAAGCGGCTTCGTTCTTCGCCTTCTGCCGTCCGGCGAGAGCTGAACTCGAGCCGTCAGTTGCAGCTCTGCCCAACAGCGTGTTCTCAGTTCTGCGGGCAAGCACGCCCTCTTGCCTTGGCCCCGAGAGCAAAGTCCCGAGCGAGCACTCGACTCAGTGCAATGCACCCGGAAGGACGCTCTCGCTCGCCTTTCAAGGAGCGATTCCTAACAGCAGAAGCAGCAGAGGCACAAACTGCACGACGAGAGGGGACAACGTAGAACACGTCTCTGTCCTGGCACATTTGCGTGTGCGATACTTCCCTCCGGCTCTTCGGGCCTTGCGAAGCTCTGTGTACTGCGAGCGCTGCTACTCGCAGCTGAGAAGGACCGTGGAGCTAGCGGCGAATTCGGAGAGCTCTTCGCTGCACTGCGCCGCTCGCAAGCGGCTTCGTTCTTCGCCTTCTGCCGTCCGGCGAGAGCTGAACTCGAGCGGTCAGTTGCAGCTCTGCCCAACAGCGTGTTCTCAGTTCTGCGGGCAAGCACGCCCTCTTGCCTTGGCCCCGAGAGCAAAGTCCCGAGCGAGCACTCGACTCAGTGCAATGCACCCGGAAGGACGCTCTCGCTCGCCTTTCAAGGAGCGATTCCTAACAGCAGAAGCAGCAGAGGCACAAACTGCACGACGAGAGGGGACAACGTAGAACACGTCTCTGTCCTGGCACATTTGCGTGTGCGATACTTCCCTCCGGCTCTTCGGGCCTTGCGAAGCTCCGTGTACTGCGAGCGCTGCTACTCGCAGCTGAGAAGGACCGTGGAGCTAGCGGCGAATTCGGAGAGCTCTTCGCTGCACTGCGCCGCTCGCAAGCGGCTTCGTTCTTCGCCTTCTGCCGTCCGGCGAGAGCTGAACTCCAGCGGTCAGTTGCAGCTCTGCCCAACAGCGTGTTCTCAGTTCTGCGGGCAAGCACGCCCTCTTGCCTTGGCCCCGAGAGCAAAGTCCCGAGCGAGCACTCGACTCAGTGCAATGCACCCGGAAGGACGCTCTCGCTCGCCTTTCAAGGAGCGATTCCTAACAGCAGAAGCAGCAGAGGCACAAACTGCACGACGAGAGGGGACAACGTAGAACACGTCTCTGTCCTGGCACATTTGCGTGTGCGATTCTTCCCTCCGGCTCTTCGGGCCTTGCGAAGCTCCGTGTACTGCGAGCGCTGCTACTCGCAGCTGAGAAGGACCGTGGAGCTAGCGGCGAATTCGGAGAGCTCTTCGCTGCACTGCGCCGCTCGCAAGCGGCTTCGTTCTTCGCCTTCTGCCGTCCGGCGAGAGCTGAACTCCAGCGGTCAGTTGCAGCTCTGCCCAACAGCGTGTTCTCAGTTCTGCGGGCAAGCACGCCCTCTTGCCTTGGCCCCGAGAGCAAAGTCCCGAGCGAGCACTCGACTCAGTGCAATGCACCCGGAAGGACGCTCTCGCTCGCCTTTCAAGGAGCGATTCCTAACAGCAGAAGCAGCAGAGGCACAAACTGCACGACGAGAGGGGACAACGTAGAACACGTCTCTGTCCTGGCACATTTGCGTGTGCGATACTTCCCTCCGGCTCTTCGGGCCTTGCGAAGCTCTGTGTACTGCGAGCGCTGCTACTCGCAGCTGAGAAGGACCGTGGAGCTAGCGGCGAATTCGGAGAGCTCTTCGCTGCACTGCGCCGCTCGCAAGCGGCTTCGTTCTTCGCCTTCTGCCGTCCGGCGAGAGCTGAACTCGAGCGGTCAGTTGCAGCTCTGCCCAACAGCGTGTTCTCAGTTCTGCGGGCAAGCACGCCCTCTTGCCTTGGCCCCGAGTGCAAAGTCCCGAGCGAGCACTCGACTCAGTGCAATGCACCCGGAAGGACGCTCTCGCTCGTCTTTCAAGGAGCGATTCCTAACAGCAGAAGCAGCAGAGGCACGAACTGCACGACGAGAGGGGACAACGTAGAACACGTCTCTGTCCTGGCACATTTGCGTGTGCGATACTTCCCTCCGGCTCTTCGGGCCTTGCGAAGCTCTGTGTACTGCGAGCGCTGCTACTCGCAGCTGAGAAGGACCGTGGAGCTAGCGGCGAATTCGGAGAGCTCTTCGCTGCACTGCGCCGCTCGCAAGCGGCTTCGTTCTTCGCCTTCTGCCGTCCGGCGAGAGCTGAACTCGAGCGGTCAGTTGCAGCTCTGCCCAACAGCGTGTTCTCAGTTCTGCGGGCAAGCACGCCCTCTTGCCTTGGCCCCGAGTGCAAAGTCCCGAGCGAGCACTCGACTCAGTGCAATGCACCCGGAAGGACGCTCTCGCTCGCCTTTCAAGGAGCGATTCCTAACAGCAGAAGCAGCAGAGGCACAAACTGCACGACGAGAGGGGACAACGTAGAACACGTCTCTGTCCTGGCACATTTGCGTGTGCGATACTTCCCTCCGGCTCTTCGGGCCTTGCGAAGCTCCGTGTACTGCGAGCGCTGCTACTCGCAGCTGAGAAGGACCGTGGAGCTAGCGGCGAATTCGGAGAGCTCTTCGCTGCACTGCGCCGCTCGCAAGCGGCTTCGTTCTTCGCCTTCTGCCGTCCGGCGAGAGCTGAACTCGAGCGGTCAGTTGCAGCTCTGCCCAACAGCGTGTTCTCAGTTCTGCGGGCAAGCACGCCCTCTTGCCTTGGCCCCGAGAGCAAAGTCCCGAGCGAGCACTCGACTCAGTGCAATGCACCCGGAAGGACGCTCTCGCTCGCCTTTCAAGGAGCGATTCCTAACAGCAGAAGCAGCAGAGGCACAAACTGCACGACGAGAGGGGACAACGTAGAACACGTCTCTGTCCTGGCACATTTGCGTGTGCGATTCTTCCCTCCGGCTCTTCGGGCCTTGCGAAGCTCCGTGTACTGCGAGCGCTGCTACTCGCAGCTGAGAAGGACCGTGGAGCTAGCGGCGAATTCGGAGAGCTCTTCGCTGCACTGCGCCGCTCGCAAGCGGCTTCGTTCTTCGCCTTCTGCCGTCCGGCGAGAGCTGAACTCCAGCGGTCAGTTGCAGCTCTGCCCAACAGCGTGTTCTCAGTTCTGCGGGCAAGCACGCCCTCTTGCCTTGGCCCCGAGTGCAAAGTCCCGAGCGAGCACTCGACTCAGTGCAATGCACCCGGAAGGACGCTCTCGCTCGTCTTTCAAGGAGCGATTCCTAACAGCAGAAGCAGCAGAGGCACAAACTGCACGACGAGAGGGGACAACGTAGAACACGTCTCTGTCCTGGCACATTTGCGTGTGCGATACTTCCCTCCGGCTCTTCGGGCCTTGCGAAGCTCCGTGTACTGCGAGCGCTGCTACTCGCAGCTGAGAAGGACCGTGGAGCTAGCGGCGAATTCGGAGAGCTCTTCGCTGCACTGCGCCGCTCGCAAGCGGCTTCGTTCTTCGCCTTCTGCCGTCCGGCGAGAGCTGAACTCCAGCGGTCAGTTGCAGCTCTGCCCAACAGCGTGTTCTCAGTTCTGCGGGCAAGCACGCCCTCTTGCCTTGGCCCCGAGAGCAAAGTCCCGAGCGAGCACTCGACTCAGTGCAATGCACCCGGAAGGACGCTCTCGCTCGCCTTTCGAGGAGCGATTCCTAACAGCAGAAGCAGCAGAGGCACAAACTGCACGACGAGAGGGGACAACGTAGAACACGTCTCTGTCCTGGCACATTTGCGTGTGCGATACTTCCCTCCGGCTCTTCGGGCCTTGCGAAGCTCTGTGTACTGCGAGCGCTGCTACTCGCAGCTGAGAAGGACCGTGGAGCTAGCGGCGAATTCGGAGAGCTCTTCGCTGCACTGCGCCGCTCGCAAGCGGCTTCGTTCTTCGCCTTCTGCCGTCCGGCGAGAGCTGAACTCCAGCGGTCAGTTGCAGCTCTGCCCAACAGCGTGTTCTCAGTTCTGCGGGCAAGCACGCCCTCTTGCCTTGGCCCCGAGAGCAAAGTCCCGAGCGAGCACTCGACTCAGTGCAATGCACCCGGAAGGACGCTCTCGCTCGCCTTTCGAGGAGCGATTCCTAACAGCAGAAGCAGCAGAGGCACGAACTGCACGACGAGAGGGGACACCGTAGAACACGTCTCTGTCCTGGCACATTTGCGTGTGCGATACTTCCCTCCGGCTCTTCGGGCCTTGCGAAGCTCTGTGTACTGCGAGCGCTGCTACTCGCAGCTGAGAAGGACCGTGGAGCTAGCGGCGAATTCGGAGAGCTCTTCGCTGCACTGCGCCGCTCGCAAGCGGCTTCGTTCTTCGCCTTCTGCCGTCCGGCGAGAGCTGAACTCCAGCGGTCAGTTGCAGCTCTGCCCAACAGCGTGTTCTCAGTTCTGCGGGCAAGCACGCCCTCTTGCCTTGGCCCCGAGTGCAAAGTCCCGAGCGAGCACTCGACTCAGTGCAATGCACCCGGAAGGACGCTCTCGCTCGTCTTTCGAGGAGCGATTCCTAACAGCAGAAGCAGCAGAGGCACGAACTGCACGACGAGAGGGGACAACGTAGAACACGTCTCTGTCCTGGCACATTTGCGTGTGCGATACTTCCCTCCGGCTCTTCGGGCCTTGCGAAGCTCTGTGTACTGCGAGCGCTGCTACTCGCAGCTGAGAAGGACCGTGGAGCTAGCGGCGAATTCGGAGAGCTCTTCGCTGCACTGCGCCGCTCGCAAGCGGCTTCGTTCTTCGCCTTCTGCCGTCCGGCGAGAGCTGAACTCGAGCGGTCAGTTGCAGCTCTGCCCAACAGCGTGTTCTCAGTTCTGCGGGCAAGCACGCCCTCTTGCCTTGGCCCCGAGAGCAAAGTCCCGAGCGAGCACTCGACTCAGTGCAATGCACCCGGAAGGACGCTCTCGCTCGTCTTTCGAGGAGCGATTCCTAACAGCAGAAGCAGCAGAGGCACGAACTGCACGACGAGAGGGGACAACGTAGAACACGTCTCTGTCCTGGCACATTTGCGTGTGCGATACTTCCCTCCGGCTCTTCGGGCCTTGCGAAGCTCCGTGTACTGCGAGCGCTGCTACTCGCAGCTGAGAAGGACCGTGGAGCTAGCGGCGAATTCGGAGAGCTCTTCGCTGCACTGCGCCGCTCGCAAGCGGCTTCGTTCTTCGCCTTCTGCCGTCCGGCGAGAGCTGAACTCCAGCGGTCAGTTGCAGCTCTGCCCAACAGCGTGTTCTCAGTTCTGCGGGCAAGCACGCCCTCTTGCCTTGGCCCCGAGTGCAAAGTCCCGAGCGAGCACTCGACTCAGTGCAATGCACCCGGAAGGACGCTCTCGCTCGCCTTTCAAGGAGCGATTCCTAACAGCAGAAGCAGCAGAGGCACAAACTGCACGACGAGAAGGGGACAACGTAGAACACGTCTCTGTCCTGGCACATTTGCCTGTGCCATACTTCCCTCCGGCTCTTCGGGCCTTGCGAAGCTCTGTGTACTGCGAGCGCTGCTACTCGCAGCTGAGAAGGACCGTGGAGCTAGCGGCGAATTCGGAGAGCTCTTCGCTGCACTGCGCCGCTCGCAAGCGGCTTCGTTCTTCGCCTTCTGCCGTCCGGCGAGAGCTGAACTCGAGCGGTCAGTTGCAGCTCTGCCCAACAGCGTGTTCTCAGTTCTGCGGGCAAGCACGCCCTCTTGCCTTGGCCCCGAGTGCAAAGTCCCGAGCGAGCACTCGACTCAGTGCAATGCACCCGGAAGGACGCTCTCGCTCGCCTTTCAAGGAGCGATTCCTAACAGCAGAAGCAGCAGAGGCACAAACTGCACGACGAGAGGGGACAACGTAGAACACGTCTCTGTCCTGGCACATTTGCGTGTGCGATACTTCCCTCCGGCTCTTCGGGCCTTGCGAAGCTCCGTGTACTGCGAGCGCTGCTACTCGCAGCTGAGAAGGACCGTGGAGCTAGCGGCGAATTCGGAGAGCTCTTCGCTGCACTGCGCCGCTCGCAAGCGGCTTCGTTCTTCGCCTTCTGCCGTCCGGCGAGAGCTGAACTCCAGCGGTCAGTTGCAGCTCTGCCCAACAGCGTGTTCTCAGTTCTGCGGGCAAGCACGCCCTCTTGCCTTGGCCCCGAGTGCAAAGTCCCGAGCGAGCACTCGACTCAGTGCAATGCACCCGGAAGGACGCTCTCGCTCGCCTTTCAAGGAGCGATTCCTAACAGCAGAAGCAGCAGAGGCACAAACTGCACGACGAGAGGGGACAACGTAGAACACGTCTCTGTCCTGGCACATTTGCGTGTGCGATACTTCCCTCCGGCTCTTCGGGCCTTGCGAAGCTCCGTGTACTGCGAGCGCTGCTACTCGCAGCTGAGAAGGACCGTGGAGCTAGCGGCGAATTCGGAGAGCTCTTCGCTGCACTGCGCCGCTCGCAAGCGGCTTCGTTCTTCGCCTTCTGCCGTCCGGCGAGAGCTGAACTCCAGCGGTCAGTTGCAGCTCTGCCCAACAGCGTGTTCTCAGTTCTGCGGGCAAGCACGCCCTCTTGCCTTGGCCCCGAGTGCAAAGTCCCGAGCGAGCACTCGACTCAGTGCAATGCACCCGGAAGGACGCTCTCGCTCGCCTTTCAAGGAGCGATTCCTAACAGCAGAAGCAGCAGAGGCACAAACTGCACGACGAGAGGGGACAACGTAGAACACGTCTCTGTCCTGGCACATTTGCGTGTGCGATACTTCCCTCCGGCTCTTCGGGCCTTGCGAAGCTCCGTGTACTGCGAGCGCTGCTACTCGCAGCTGAGAAGGACCGTGGAGCTAGCGGCGAATTCGGAGAGCTCTTCGCTGCACTGCGCCGCTCGCAAGCGGCTTCGTTCTTCGCCTTCTGCCGTCCGGCGAGAGCTGAACTCCAGCGGTCAGTTGCAGCTCTGCCCAACAGCGTGTTCTCAGTTCTGCGGGCAAGCACGCCCTCTTGCCTTGGCCCCGAGAGCAAAGTCCCGAGCGAGCACTCGACTCAGTGCAATGCACCCGGAAGGACGCTCTCGCTCGCCTTTCGAGGAGCGATTCCTAACAGCAGAAGCAGCAGAGGCACAAACTGCACGACGAGAGGGGACAACGTAGAACACGTCTCTGTCCTGGCACATTTTCGTGTGCGATACTTCCCTCCGGCTCTTCGGGCCTTGCGAAGCTCTGTGTACTGCGAGCGCTGCTACTCGCAGCTGAGAAGGACCGTGGAGCTAGCGGCGAATTCGGAGAGCTCTTCGCTGCACTGCGCCGCTCGCAAGCGGCTTCGTTCTTCGCCTTCTGCCGTCCGGCGAGAGCTGAACTCCAGCGGTCAGTTGCAGCTCTGCCCAACAGCGTGTTCTCAGTTCTGCGGGCAAGCACGCCCTCTTGCCTTGGCCCCGAGTGCAAAGTCCCGAGCGAGCACTCGACTCAGTGCAATGCACCCGGAAGGACGCTCTCGCTCGTCTTTCGAGGAGCGATTCCTAACAGCAGAAGCAGCAGAGGCACGAACTGCACGACGAGAGGGGACAACGTAGAACACGTCTCTGTCCTGGCACATTTGCGTGTGCGATACTTCCCTCCGGCTCTTCGGGCCTTGCGAAGCTCTGTGTACTGCGAGCGCTGCTACTCGCAGCTGAGAAGGACCGTGGAGCTAGCGGCGAATTCGGAGAGCTCTTCGCTGCACTGCGCCGCTCGCAAGCGGCTTCGTTCTTCGCCTTCTGCCGTCCGGCGAGAGCTGAACTCGAGCGGTCAGTTGCAGCTCTGCCCAACAGCGTGTTCTCAGTTCTGCGGGCAAGCACGCCCTCTTGCCTTGGCCCCGAGAGCAAAGTCCCGAGCGAGCACTCGACTCAGTGCAATGCACCCGGAAGGACGCTCTCGCTCGTCTTTCGAGGAGCGATTCCTAACAGCAGAAGCAGCAGAGGCACGAACTGCACGACGAGAGGGGACAACGTAGAACACGTCTCTGTCCTGGCACATTTGCGTGTGCGATACTTCCCTCCGGCTCTTCGGGCCTTGCGAAGCTCTGTGTACTGCGAGCGCTGCTACTCGCAGCTGAGAAGGACCGTGGAGCTAGCGGCGAATTCGGAGAGCTCTTCGCTGCACTGCGCCGCTCGCAAGCGGCTTCGTTCTTCGCCTTCTGCCGTCCGGCGAGAGCTGAACTCCAGCGGTCAGTTGCAGCTCTGCCCAACAGCGTGTTCTCAGTTCTGCGGGCAAGCACGCCCTCTTGCCTTGGCCCCGAGTGCAAAGTCCCGAGCGAGCACTCGACTCAGTGCAATGCACCCGGAAGGACGCTCTCGCTCGCCTTTCAAGGAGCGATTCCTAAGAGCAGAAGCAGCAGAGGCACAAACTGCACGACGAGAGGGGACAACGTAGAACACGTCTCTGTCCTGGCACATTTGCGTGTGCGATACTTCCCTCCGGCTCTTCGGGCCTTGCGAAGCTCTGTGTACTGCGAGCGCTGCTACTCGCAGCTGAGAAGGACCGTGGAGCTAGCGGCGAATTCGGAGAGCTCTTCGCTGCACTGCGCCGCTCGCAAGCGGCTTCGTTCTTCGCCTTCTGCCGTCCGGCGAGAGCTGAACTCCAGCGGTCAGTTGCAGCTCTGCCCAACAGCGTGTTCTCAGTTCTGCGGGCAAGCACGCCCTCTTGCCTTGGCCCCGAGTGCAAAGTCCCGAGCGAGCACTCGACTCAGTGCAATGCACCCGGAAGGACGCTCTCGCTCGTCTTTCAAGGAGCGATTCCTAACAGCAGAAGCAGCAGAGGCACAAACTGCACGACGAGAAGGGGACAACGTAGAACACGTCTCTGTCCTGGCACATTTGCCTGTGCCATACTTCCCTCCGACTCTTCGGGCCTTGCGAAGCTCTGTGTACTGCGAGCGCTGCTACTCGCAGCTGAGAAGGACCGTGGAGCTAGCGGCGAATTCGGAGAGCTCTTCGCTGCACTGCGCCGCTCGCAAGCGGCTTCGTTCTTCGCCTTCTGCCGTCCGGCGAGAGCTGAACTCGAGCGGTCAGTTGCAGCTCTGCCCAACAGCGTGTTCTCAGTTCTGCGGGCAAGCACGCCCTCTTGCCTTGGCCCCGAGTGCAAAGTCCCGAGCGAGCACTCGACTCAGTGCAATGCACCCGGAAGGACGCTCTCGCTCGCCTTTCAAGGAGCGATTCCTAACAGCAGAAGCAGCAGAGGCACAAACTGCACGACGAGAGGGGACAACGTAGAACACGTCTCTGTCCTGGCACATTTTCGTGTGCGATACTTCCCTCCGGCTCTTCGGGCCTTGCGAAGCTCTGTGTACTGCGAGCGCTGCTACTCGCAGCTGAGAAGGACCGTGGAGCTAGCGGCGAATTCGGAGAGCTCTTCGCTGCACTGCGCCGCTCGCAAGCGGCTTCGTTCTTCGCCTTCTGCCGTCCGGCGAGAGCTGAACTCGAGCGGTCAGTTGCAGCTCTGCCCAACAGCGTGTTCTCAGTTCTGCGGGCAAGCACGCCCTCTTGCCTTGGCCCCGAGTGCAAAGTCCCGAGCGAGCACTCGACTCAGTGCAATGCACCCGGAAGGACGCTCTCGCTCGCCTTTCAAGGAGCGATTCCTAACAGCAGAAGCAGCAGAGGCACAAACTGCACGACGAGAAGGGGACAACGTAGAACACGTCTCTGTCCTGGCACATTTGCGTGTGCGATACTTCCCTCCGGCTCTTCGGGCCTTGCGAAGCTCTGTGTACTGCGAGCGCTGCTACTCGCAGCTGAGAAGGACCGTGGAGCTAGCGGCGAATTCGGAGAGCTCTTCGCTGCACTGCGCCGCTCGCAAGCGGCTTCGTTCTTCGCCTTCTGCCGTCCGGCGAGAGCTGAACTCGAGCGGTCAGTTGCAGCTCTGCCCAACAGCGTGTTCTCAGTTCTGCGGGCAAGCACGCCCTCTTGCCTTGGCCCCGAGAGCAAAGTCCCGAGCGAGCACTCGACTCAGTGCAATGCACCCGGAAGGACGCTCTCGCTCGTCTTTCAAGGAGCGATTCCTAACAGCAGAAGCAGCAGAGGCACAAACTGCACGACGAGAGGGGACAACGTAGAACACGTCTCTGTCCTGGCACATTTGCGTGTGCGATACTTCCCTCCGGCTCTTCGGGCCTTGCGAAGCTCTGTGTACTGCGAGCGCTGCTACTCGCAGCTGAGAAGGACCGTGGAGCTAGCGGCGAATTCGGAGAGCTCTTCGCTGCACTGCGCCGCTCGCAAGCGGCTTCGTTCTTCGCCTTCTGCCGTCCGGCGAGAGCTGAACTCGAGCGGTCAGTTGCAGCTCTGCCCAACAGCGTGTTCTCAGTTCTGCGGGCAAGCACGCCCTCTTGCCTTGGCCCCGAGAGCAAAGTCCCGAGCGAGCACTCGACTCAGTGCAATGCACCCGGAAGGACGCTCTCGCTCGCCTTTCAAGGAGCGATTCCTAACAGCAGAAGCAGCAGAGGCACAAACTGCACGACGAGAAGGGACAACGTAGAACACGTCTCTGTCCTGGCACATTTGCGTGTGCGATACTTCCCTCCGGCTCTTCGGGCCTTGCGAAGCTCTGTGTACTGCGAGCGCTGCTACTCGCAGCTGAGAAGGACCGTGGAGCTAGCGGCGAATTCGGAGAGCTCTTCGCTGCACTGCGCCGCTCGCAAGCGGCTTCGTTCTTCGCCTTCTGCCGTCCGGCGAGAGCTGAACTCCAGCGGTCAGTTGCAGCTCTGCCCAACAGCGTGTTCTCAGTTCTGCGGGCAAGCACGCCCTCTTGCCTTGGCCCCGAGTGCAAAGTCCCGAGCGAGCACTCGACTCAGTGCAATGCACCCGGAAGGACGCTCTCGCTCGTCTTTCAAGGAGCGATTCCTAACAGCAGAAGCAGCAGAGGCACAAACTGCACGACGAGAGGGGACAACGTAGAACACGTCTCTGTCCTGGCACATTTGCGTGTGCGATACTTCCCTCCGGCTCTTCGGGCCTTGCGAAGCTCTGTGTACTGCGAGCGCTGCTACTCGCAGCTGAGAAGGACCGTGGAGCTAGCGGCGAATTCGGAGAGCTCTTCGCTGCACTGCGCCGCTCGCAAGCGGCTTCGTTCTTCGCCTTCTGCCGTCCGGCGAGAGCTGAACTCCAGCGGTCAGTTGCAGCTCTGCCCAACAGCGTGTTCTCAGTTCTGCGGGCAAGCACGCCCTCTTGCCTTGGCCCCGAGTGCAAAGTCCCGAGCGAGCACTCGACTCAGTGCAATGCACCCGGAAGGACGCTCTCGCTCGTCTTTCAAGGAGCGATTCCTAACAGCAGAAGCAGCAGAGGCACAAACTGCACGACGAGAGGGGACAACGTAGAACACGTCTCTGTCCTGGCACATTTGCGTGTGCGATACTTCCCTCCGGCTCTTCGGGCCTTGCGAAGCTCTGTGTACTGCGAGCGCTGCTACTCGCAGCTGAGAAGGACCGTGGAGCTAGCGGCGAATTCGGAGAGCTCTTCGCTGCACTGCGCCGCTCGCAAGGGGCTTCGTTCTTCGCCTTCTGCCGTCCGGCGAGAGCTGAACTCCAGCGGTCAGTTGCAGCTCTGCCCAACAGCGTGTTCTCAGTTCTGCGGGCAAGCACGCCCTCTTGCCTTGGCCCCGAGAGCAAAGTCCCGAGCGAGCACTCGACTCAGTGCAATGCACCCGGAAGGACGCTCTCGCTCGCCTTTCGAGGAGCGATTCCTAAGAGCAGAAGCAGCAGAGGCACAAACTGCACGACGAGAGGGGACAACGTAGAACACGTCTCTGTCCTGGCACATTTGCCTGTGCCATACTTCCCTCCGGCTCTTCGGGCCTTGCGAAGCTCTGTGTACTGCGAGCGCTGCTACTCGCAGCTGAGAAGGACCGTGGAGCTAGCGGCGAATTCGGAGAGCTCTTCGCTGCACTGCGCCGCTCGCAAGCGGCTTCGTTCTTCGCCTTCTGCCGTCCGGCGAGAGCTGAACTCCAGCGGTCAGTTGCAGCTCTGCCCAACAGCGTGTTCTCAGTTCTGCGGGCAAGCACGCCCTCTTGCCTTGGCCCCGAGAGCAAAGTCCCGAGCGAGCACTCGACTCAGTGCAATGCACCCGGAAGGACGCTCTCGCTCGCCTTTCGAGGAGCGATTCCTAACAGCAGAAGCAGCAGAGGCACAAACTGCACGACGAGAGGGGACAACGTAGAACACGTCTCTGTCCTGGCACATTTGCGTGTGCGATACTTCCCTCCGGCTCTTCGGGCCTTGCGAAGCTCTGTGTACTGCGAGCGCTGCTACTCGCAGCTGAGAAGGACCGTGGAGCTAGCGGCGAATTCGGAGAGCTCTTCGCTGCACTGCGCCGCTCGCAAGCGGCTTCGTTCTTCGCCTTCTGCCGTCCGGCGAGAGCTGAACTCCAGCGGTCAGTTGCAGCTCTGCCCAACAGCGTGTTCTCAGTTCTGCGGGCAAGCACGCCCTCTTGCCTTGGCCCCGAGAGCAAAGTCCCGAGCGAGCACTCGACTCAGTGCAATGCACCCGGAAGGACGCTCTCGCTCGCCTTTCGAGGAGCGATTCCTAAGAGCAGAAGCAGCAGAGGCACAAACTGCACGACGAGAGGGGACAACGTAGAACACGTCTCTGTCCTGGCACATTTGCGTGTGCGATACTTCCCTCCGGCTCTTCGGGCCTTGCGAAGCTCCGTGTACTGCGAGCGCTGCTACTCGCAGCTGAGAAGGACCGTGGAGCTAGCGGCGAATTCGGAGAGCTCTTCGCTGCACTGCGCCGCTCGCAAGCGGCTTCGTTCTTCGCCTTCTGCCGTCCGGCGAGAGCTGAACTCCAGCGGTCAGTTGCAGCTCTGCCCAACAGCGTGTTCTCAGTTCTGCGGGCAAGCACGCCCTCTTGCCTTGGCCCCGAGTGCAAAGTCCCGAGCGAGCACTCGACTCAGTGCAATGCACCCGGAAGGACGCTCTCGCTCGTCTTTCGAGGAGCGATTCCTAACAGCAGAAGCAGCAGAGGCACAAACTGCACGACGAGAAGGGACAACGTAGAACACGTCTCTGTCCTGGCACATTTGCGTGTGCGATACTTCCCTCCGGCTCTTCGGGCCTTGCGAAGCTCCGTGTACTGCGAGCGCTGCTACTCGCAGCTGAGAAGGACCGTGGAGCTAGCGGCGAATTCGGAGAGCTCTTCGCTGCACTGCGCCGCTCGCAAGCGGCTTCGTTCTTCGCCTTCTGCCGTCCGGCGAGAGCTGAACTCCAGCGGTCAGTTGCAGCTCTGCCCAACAGCGTGTTCTCAGTTCTGCGGGCAAGCACGCCCTCTTGCCTTGGCCCCGAGTGCAAAGTCCCGAGCGAGCACTCGACTCAGTGCAATGCACCCGGAAGGACGCTCTCGCTCGCCTTTCGAGGAGCGATTCCTAACAGCAGAAGCAGCAGAGGCACAAACTGCACGACGAGAGGGGATAACGTAGAACACGTCTCTGTCCTGGCACATTTGCGTGTGCGATACTTCCCTCCGGCTCTTCGGGCCTTGCGAAGCTCCGTGTACTGCGAGCGCTGCTACTCGCAGCTGAGAAGGACCGTGGAGCTAGCGGCGAATTCGGAGAGCTCTTCGCTGCACTGCGCCGCTCGCAAGCGGCTTCGTTCTTCGCCTTCTGCCGTCCGGCGAGAGCTGAACTCCAGCGGTCAGTTGCAGCTCTGCCCAACAGCGTGTTCTCAGTTCTGCGGGCAAGCACGCCCTCTTGCCTTGGCCCCGAGAGCAAAGTCCCGAGCGAGCACTCGACTCAGTGCAATGCACCCGGAAGGACGCTCTCGCTCGTCTTTCAAGGAGCGATTCCTAACAGCAGAAGCAGCAGAGGCACAAACTGCACGACGAGAAGGGGACAACGTAGAACACGTCTCTGTCCTGGCACATTTGCGTGTGCGATACTTCCCTCCGGCTCTTCGGGCCTTGCGAAGCTCTGTGTACTGCGAGCGCTGCTACTCGCAGCTGAGAAGGACCGTGGAGCTAGCGGCGAATTCGGAGAGCTCTTCGCTGCACTGCGCCGCTCGCAAGCGGCTTCGTTCTTCGCCTTCTGCCGTCCGGCGAGAGCTGAACTCGAGCGGTCAGTTGCAGCTCTGCCCAACAGCGTGTTCTCAGTTCTGCGGGCAAGCACGCCCTCTTGCCTTGGCCCCGAGAGCAAAGTCCCGAGCGAGCACTCGACTCAGTGCAATGCACCCGGAAGGACGCTCTCGCTCGTCTTTCGAGGAGCGATTCCTAACAGCAGAAGCAGCAGAGGCACGAACTGCACGACGAGAGGGGACAACGTAGAACACGTCTCTGTCCTGGCACATTTGCGTGTGCGATACTTCCCTCCGGCTCTTCGGGCCTTGCGAAGCTCTGTGTACTGCGAGCGCTGCTACTCGCAGCTGAGAAGGACCGTGGAGCTAGCGGCGAATTCGGAGAGCTCTTCGCTGCACTGCGCCGCTCGCAAGCGGCTTCGTTCTTCGCCTTCTGCCGTCCGGCGAGAGCTGAACTCCAGCGGTCAGTTGCAGCTCTGCCCAACAGCGTGTTCTCAGTTCTGCGGGCAAGCACGCCCTCTTGCCTTGGCCCCGAGTGCAAAGTCCCGAGCGAGCACTCGACTCAGTGCAATGCACCCGGAAGGACGCTCTCGCTCGCCTTTCAAGGAGCGATTCCTAACAGCAGAAGCAGCAGAGGCA
The DNA here is from genome assembly GCF_052056855.1 of Sturnus vulgaris. NCBI lineage: Eukaryota > Metazoa > Chordata > Aves > Passeriformes > Sturnidae > Sturnus > Sturnus vulgaris. Next base: position 13,442 of record NW_028276458.1, on the reverse strand, counting down.
CAAACTGCACGACGAGAAGGGGACAACGTAGAACACGTCTCTGTCCTGGCACATTTGCCTGTGCCATACTTCCCTCCGGCTCTTCGGGCCTTGCGAAGCTCTGTGTACTGCGAGCGCTGCTACTCGCAGCTGAGAAGGACCGTGGAGCTAGCGGCGAATTCGGAGAGCTCTTCGCTGCACTGCGCCGCTCGCAAGCGGCTTCGTTCTTCGCCTTCTGCCGTCCGGCGAGAGCTGAACTCGAGCGGTCAGTTGCAGCTCTGCCCAACAGCGTGTTCTCAGTTCTGCGGGCAAGCACGCCCTCTTGCCTTGGCCCCGAGTGCAAAGTCCCGAGCGAGCACTCGACTCAGTGCAATGCACCCGGAAGGACGCTCTCGCTCGCCTTTCAAGGAGCGATTCCTAACAGCAGAAGCAGCAGAGGCACAAACTGCACGACGAGAGGGGACAACGTAGAACACGTCTCTGTCCTGGCACATTTTCGTGTGCGATACTTCCCTCCGGCTCTTCGGGCCTTGCGAAGCTCTGTGTACTGCGAGCGCTGCTACTCGCAGCTGAGAAGGACCGTGGAGCTAGCGGCGAATTCGGAGAGCTCTTCGCTGCACTGCGCCGCTCGCAAGCGGCTTCGTTCTTCGCCTTCTGCCGTCCGGCGAGAGCTGAACTCGAGCGGTCAGTTGCAGCTCTGCCCAACAGCGTGTTCTCAGTTCTGCGGGCAAGCACGCCCTCTTGCCTTGGCCCCGAGTGCAAAGTCCCGAGCGAGCACTCGACTCAGTGCAATGCACCCGGAAGGACGCTCTCGCTCGCCTTTCAAGGAGCGATTCCTAACAGCAGAAGCAGCAGAGGCACAAACTGCACGACGAGAGGGGACAACGTAGAACACGTCTCTGTCCTGGCACATTTGCGTGTGCGATACTTCCCTCCGGCTCTTCGGGCCTTGCGAAGCTCCGTGTACTGCGAGCGCTGCTACTCGCAGCTGAGAAGGACCGTGGAGCTAGCGGCGAATTCGGAGAGCTCTTCGCTGCACTGCGCCGCTCGCAAGCGGCTTCGTTCTTCGCCTTCTGCCGTCCGGCGAGAGCTGAACTCCAGCGGTCAGTTGCAGCTCTGCCCAACAGCGTGTTCTCAGTTCTGCGGGCAAGCACGCCCTCTTGCCTTGGCCCCGAGTGCAAAGTCCCGAGCGAGCACTCGACTCAGTGCAATGCACCCGGAAGGACGCTCTCGCTCGCCTTTCAAGGAGCGATTCCTAACAGCAGAAGCAGCAGAGGCACAAACTGCACGACGAGAGGGGACAACGTAGAACACGTCTCTGTCCTGGCACATTTGCGTGTGCGATACTTCCCTCCGGCTCTTCGGGCCTTGCGAAGCTCCGTGTACTGCGAGCGCTGCTACTCGCAGCTGAGAAGGACCGTGGAGCTAGCGGCGAATTCGGAGAGCTCTTCGCTGCACTGCGCCGCTCGCAAGCGGCTTCGTTCTTCGCCTTCTGCCGTCCGGCGAGAGCTGAACTCGAGCGGTCAGTTGCAGCTCTGCCCAACAGCGTGTTCTCAGTTCTGCGGGCAAGCACGCCCTCTTGCCTTGGCCCCGAGTGCAAAGTCCCGAGCGAGCACTCGACTCAGTGCAATGCACCCGGAAGGACGCTCTCGCTCGCCTTTCAAGGAGCGATTCCTAACAGCAGAAGCAGCAGAGGCACAAACTGCACGACGAGAGGGGACAACGTAGAACACGTCTCTGTCCTGGCACATTTGCGTGTGCGATACTTCCCTCCGGCTCTTCGGGCCTTGCGAAGCTCCGTGTACTGCGAGCGCTGCTACTCGCAGCTGAGAAGGACCGTGGAGCTAGCGGCGAATTCGGAGAGCTCTTCGCTGCACTGCGCCGCTCGCAAGCGGCTTCGTTCTTCGCCTTCTGCCGTCCGGCGAGAGCTGAACTCGAGCGGTCAGTTGCAGCTCTGCCCAACAGCGTGTTCTCAGTTCTGCGGGCAAGCACGCCCTCTTGCCTTGGCCCCGAGAGCAAAGTCCCGAGCGAGCACTCGACTCAGTGCAATGCACCCGGAAGGACGCTCTCGCTCGCCTTTCAAGGAGCGATTCCTAACAGCAGAAGCAGCAGAGGCACAAACTGCACGACGAGAGGGGACAACGTAGAACACGTCTCTGTCCTGGCACATTTGCGTGTGCGATACTTCCCTCCGGCTCTTCGGGCCTTGCGAAGCTCCGTGTACTGCGAGCGCTGCTACTCGCAGCTGAGAAGGACCGTGGAGCTAGCGGCGAATTCGGAGAGCTCTTCGCTGCACTGCGCCGCTCGCAAGCGGCTTCGTTCTTCGCCTTCTGCCGTCCGGCGAGAGCTGAACTCCAGCGGTCAGTTGCAGCTCTGCCCAACAGCGTGTTCTCAGTTCTGCGGGCAAGCACGCCCTCTTGCCTTGGCCCCGAGAGCAAAGTCCCGAGCGAGCACTCGACTCAGTGCAATGCACCCGGAAGGACGCTCTCGCTCGCCTTTCGAGGAGCGATTCCTAACAGCAGAAGCAGCAGAGGCACAAACTGCACGACGAGAGGGGACAACGTAGAACACGTCTCTGTCCTGGCACATTTGCGTGTGCGATACTTCCCTCCGGCTCTTCGGGCCTTGCGAAGCTCTGTGTACTGCGAGCGCTGCTACTCGCAGCTGAGAAGGACCGTGGAGCTAGCGGCGAATTCGGAGAGCTCTTCGCTGCACTGCGCCGCTCGCAAGCGGCTTCGTTCTTCGCCTTCTGCCGTCCGGCGAGAGCTGAACTCCAGCGGTCAGTTGCAGCTCTGCCCAACAGCGTGTTCTCAGTTCTGCGGGCAAGCACGCCCTCTTGCCTTGGCCCCGAGAGCAAAGTCCCGAGCGAGCACTCGACTCAGTGCAATGCACCCGGAAGGACGCTCTCGCTCGCCTTTCGAGGAGCGATTCCTAACAGCAGAAGCAGCAGAGGCACGAACTGCACGACGAGAGGGGACACCGTAGAACACGTCTCTGTCCTGGCACATTTGCGTGTGCGATACTTCCCTCCGGCTCTTCGGGCCTTGCGAAGCTCTGTGTACTGCGAGCGCTGCTACTCGCAGCTGAGAAGGACCGTGGAGCTAGCGGCGAATTCGGAGAGCTCTTCGCTGCACTGCGCCGCTCGCAAGCGGCTTCGTTCTTCGCCTTCTGCCGTCCGGCGAGAGCTGAACTCCAGCGGTCAGTTGCAGCTCTGCCCAACAGCGTGTTCTCAGTTCTGCGGGCAAGCACGCCCTCTTGCCTTGGCCCCGAGTGCAAAGTCCCGAGCGAGCACTCGACTCAGTGCAATGCACCCGGAAGGACGCTCTCGCTCGTCTTTCGAGGAGCGATTCCTAACAGCAGAAGCAGCAGAGGCACGAACTGCACGACGAGAGGGGACAACGTAGAACACGTCTCTGTCCTGGCACATTTGCGTGTGCGATACTTCCCTCCGGCTCTTCGGGCCTTGCGAAGCTCTGTGTACTGCGAGCGCTGCTACTCGCAGCTGAGAAGGACCGTGGAGCTAGCGGCGAATTCGGAGAGCTCTTCGCTGCACTGCGCCGCTCGCAAGCGGCTTCGTTCTTCGCCTTCTGCCGTCCGGCGAGAGCTGAACTCGAGCGGTCAGTTGCAGCTCTGCCCAACAGCGTGTTCTCAGTTCTGCGGGCAAGCACGCCCTCTTGCCTTGGCCCCGAGAGCAAAGTCCCGAGCGAGCACTCGACTCAGTGCAATGCACCCGGAAGGACGCTCTCGCTCGTCTTTCAAGGAGCGATTCCTAACAGCAGAAGCAGCAGAGGCACGAACTGCACGACGAGAGGGTACAACGTAGAACACGTCTCTGTCCTGGCACATTTGCGTGTGCGATACTTCCCTCCGGCTCTTCGGGCCTTGCGAAGCTCTGTGTACTGCGAGCGCTGCTACTCGCAGCTGAGAAGGACCGTGGAGCTAGCGGCGAATTCGGAGAGCTCTTCGCTGCACTGCGCCGCTCGCAAGCGGCTTCGTTCTTCGCCTTCTGCCGTCCGGCGAGAGCTGAACTCCAGCGGTCAGTTGCAGCTCTGCCCAACAGCGTGTTCTCAGTTCTGCGGGCAAGCACGCCCTCTTGCCTTGGCCCCGAGTGCAAAGTCCCGAGCGAGCACTCGACTCAGTGCAATGCACCCGGAAGGACGCTCTCGCTCGCCTTTCAAGGAGCGATTCCTAACAGCAGAAGCAGCAGAGGCACAAACTGCACGACGAGAGGGGACAACGTAGATCACGTCTCTGTCCTGGCACATTTGCGTGTGCGATACTTCCCTCCGGCTCTTCGGGCCTTGCGAAGCTCTGTGTACTGCGAGCGCTGCTACTCGCAGCTGAGAAGGACCGTGGAGCTAGCGGCGAATTCGGAGAGCTCTTCGCTGCACTGCGCCGCTCGCAAGCGGCTTCGTTCTTCGCCTTCTGCCGTCCGGCGAGAGCTGAACTCCAGCGGTCAGTTGCAGCTCTGCCCAACAGCGTGTTCTCAGTTCTGCGGGCAAGCACGCCCTCTTGCCTTGGCCCCGAGTGCAAAGTCCCGAGCGAGCACTCGACTCAGTGCAATGCACCCGGAAGGACGCTCTCGCTCGTCTTTCAAGGAGCGATTCCTAACAGCAGAAGCAGCAGAGGCACAAACTGCACGACGAGAAGGGGACAACGTAGAACACGTCTCTGTCCTGGCACATTTGCGTGTGCGATACTTCCCTCCGGCTCTTCGGGCCTTGCGAAGCTCTGTGTACTGCGAGCGCTGCTACTCGCAGCTGAGAAGGACCGTGGAGCTAGCGGCGAATTCGGAGAGCTCTTCGCTGCACTGCGCCGCTCGCAAGCGGCTTCGTTCTTCGCCTTCTGCCGTCCGGCGAGAGCTGAACTCGAGCGGTCAGTTGCAGCTCTGCCCAACAGCGTGTTCTCAGTTCTGCGGGCAAGCACGCCCTCTTGCCTTGGCCCCGAGAGCAAAGTCCCGAGCGAGCACTCGACTCAGTGCAATGCACCCGGAAGGACGCTCTCGCTCGCCTTTCAAGGAGCGATTCCTAACAGCAGAAGCAGCAGAGGCACAAACTGCACGACGAGAGGGGACAACGTAGAACACGTCTCTGTCCTGGCACATTTGCGTGTGCGATACTTCCCTCCGGCTCTTCGGGCCTTGCGAAGCTCTGTGTACTGCGAGCGCTGCTACTCGCAGCTGAGAAGGACCGTGGAGCTAGCGGCGAATTCGGAGAGCTCTTCGCTGCACTGCGCCGCTCGCAAGCGGCTTCGTTCTTCGCCTTCTGCCGTCCGGCGAGAGCTGAACTCGAGCGGTCAGTTGCAGCTCTGCCCAACAGCGTGTTCTCAGTTCTGCGGGCAAGCACGCCCTCTTGCCTTGGCCCCGAGTGCAAAGTCCCGAGCGAGCACTCGACTCAGTGCAATGCACCCGGAAGGACGCTCTCGCTCGCCTTTCAAGGAGCGATTCCTAACAGCAGAAGCAGCAGAGGCACAAACTGCACGACGAGAGGGGACAACGTAGAACACGTCTCTGTCCTGGCACATTTGCGTGTGCGATACTTCCCTCCGGCTCTTCGGGCCTTGCGAAGCTCCGTGTACTGCGAGCGCTGCTACTCGCAGCTGAGAAGGACCGTGGAGCTAGCGGCGAATTCGGAGAGCTCTTCGCTGCACTGCGCCGCTCGCAAGCGGCTTCGTTCTTCGCCTTCTGCCGTCCGGCGAGAGCTGAACTCCAGCGGTCAGTTGCAGCTCTGCCCAACAGCGTGTTCTCAGTTCTGCGGGCAAGCACGCCCTCTTGCCTTGGCCCCGAGTGCAAAGTCCCGAGCGAGCACTCGACTCAGTGCAATGCACCCGGAAGGACGCTCTCGCTCGCCTTTCAAGGAGCGATTCCTAACAGCAGAAGCAGCAGAGGCACAAACTGCACGACGAGAGGGGACAACGTAGAACACGTCTCTGTCCTGGCACATTTGCGTGTGCGATACTTCCCTCCGGCTCTTCGGGCCTTGCGAAGCTCCGTGTACTGCGAGCGCTGCTACTCGCAGCTGAGAAGGACCGTGGAGCTAGCGGCGAATTCGGAGAGCTCTTCGCTGCACTGCGCCGCTCGCAAGCGGCTTCGTTCTTCGCCTTCTGCCGTCCGGCGAGAGCTGAACTCCAGCGGTCAGTTGCAGCTCTGCCCAACAGCGTGTTCTCAGTTCTGCGGGCAAGCACGCCCTCTTGCCTTGGCCCCGAGAGCAAAGTCCCGAGCGAGCACTCGACTCAGTGCAATGCACCCGGAAGGACGCTCTCGCTCGCCTTTCGAGGAGCGATTCCTAACAGCAGAAGCAGCAGAGGCACAAACTGCACGACGAGAGGGGACAACGTAGAACACGTCTCTGTCCTGGCACATTTTCGTGTGCGATACTTCCCTCCGGCTCTTCGGGCCTTGCGAAGCTCCGTGTACTGCGAGCGCTGCTACTCGCAGCTGAGAAGGACCGTGGAGCTAGCGGCGAATTCGGAGAGCTCTTCGCTGCACTGCGCCGCTCGCAAGCGGCTTCGTTCTTCGCCTTCTGCCGTCCGGCGAGAGCTGAACTCCAGCGGTCAGTTGCAGCTCTGCCCAACAGCGTGTTCTCAGTTCTGCGGGCAAGCACGCCCTCTTGCCTTGGCCCCGAGAGCAAAGTCCCGAGCGAGCACTCGACTCAGTGCAATGCACCCGGAAGGACGCTCTCGCTCGCCTTTCGAGGAGCGATTCCTAACAGCAGAAGCAGCAGAGGCACGAACTGCACGACGAGAGGGGACACCGTAGAACACGTCTCTGTCCTGGCACATTTGCGTGTGCGATACTTCCCTCCGGCTCTTCGGGCCTTGCGAAGCTCTGTGTACTGCGAGCGCTGCTACTCGCAGCTGAGAAGGACCGTGGAGCTAGCGGCGAATTCGGAGAGCTCTTCGCTGCACTGCGCCGCTCGCAAGCGGCTTCGTTCTTCGCCTTCTGCCGTCCGGCGAGAGCTGAACTCCAGCGGTCAGTTGCAGCTCTGCCCAACAGCGTGTTCTCAGTTCTGCGGGCAAGCACGCCCTCTTGCCTTGGCCCCGAGTGCAAAGTCCCGAGCGAGCACTCGACTCAGTGCAATGCACCCGGAAGGACGCTCTCGCTCGTCTTTCGAGGAGCGATTCCTAACAGCAGAAGCAGCAGAGGCACGAACTGCACGACGAGAGGGGACAACGTAGAACACGTCTCTGTCCTGGCACATTTGCGTGTGCGATACTTCCCTCCGGCTCTTCGGGCCTTGCGAAGCTCTGTGTACTGCGAGCGCTGCTACTCGCAGCTGAGAAGGACCGTGGAGCTAGCGGCGAATTCGGAGAGCTCTTCGCTGCACTGCGCCGCTCGCAAGCGGCTTCGTTCTTCGCCTTCTGCCGTCCGGCGAGAGCTGAACTCGAGCGGTCAGTTGCAGCTCTGCCCAACAGCGTGTTCTCAGTTCTGCGGGCAAGCACGCCCTCTTGCCTTGGCCCCGAGAGCAAAGTCCCGAGCGAGCACTCGACTCAGTGCAATGCACCCGGAAGGACGCTCTCGCTCGTCTTTCGAGGAGCGATTCCTAACAGCAGAAGCAGCAGAGGCACGAACTGCACGACGAGAGGGGACAACGTAGAACACGTCTCTGTCCTGGCACATTTGCGTGTGCGATACTTCCCTCCGGCTCTTCGGGCCTTGCGAAGCTCTGTGTACTGCGAGCGCTGCTACTCGCAGCTGAGAAGGACCGTGGAGCTAGCGGCGAATTCGGAGAGCTCTTCGCTGCACTGCGCCGCTCGCAAGCGGCTTCGTTCTTCGCCTTCTGCCGTCCGGCGAGAGCTGAACTCCAGCGGTCAGTTGCAGCTCTGCCCAACAGCGTGTTCTCAGTTCTGCGGGCAAGCACGCCCTCTTGCCTTGGCCCCGAGTGCAAAGTCCCGAGCGAGCACTCGACTCAGTGCAATGCACCCGGAAGGACGCTCTCGCTCGCCTTTCAAGGAGCGATTCCTAACAGCAGAAGCAGCAGAGGCACGAACTGCACGACGAGAGGGGACAACGTAGAACACGTCTCTGTCCTGGCACATTTGCGTGTGCGATACTTCCCTCCGGCTCTTCGGGCCTTGCGAAGCTCTGTGTACTGCGAGCGCTGCTACTCGCAGCTGAGAAGGACCGTGGAGCTAGCGGCGAATTCGGAGAGCTCTTCGCTGCACTGCGCCGCTCGCAAGCGGCTTCGTTCTTCGCCTTCTGCCGTCCGGCGAGAGCTGAACTCCAGCGGTCAGTTGCAGCTCTGCCCAACAGCGTGTTCTCAGTTCTGCGGGCAAGCACGCCCTCTTGCCTTGGCCCCGAGTGCAAAGTCCCGAGCGAGCACTCGACTCAGTGCAATGCACCCGGAAGGACGCTCTCGCTCGTCTTTCGAGGAGCGATTCCTAACAGCAGAAGCAGCAGAGGCACAAACTGCACGACGAGAAGGGGACAACGTAGAACACGTCTCTGTCCTGGCACATTTGCCTGTGCCATACTTCCCTCCGACTCTTCGGGCCTTGCGAAGCTCTGTGTACTGCGAGCGCTGCTACTCGCAGCTGAGAAGGACCGTGGAGCTAGCGGCGAATTCGGAGAGCTCTTCGCTGCACTGCGCCGCTCGCAAGCGGCTTCGTTCTTCGCCTTCTGCCGTCCGGCGAGAGCTGAACTCGAGCGGTCAGTTGCAGCTCTGCCCAACAGCGTGTTCTCAGTTCTGCGGGCAAGCACGCCCTCTTGCCTTGGCCCCGAGTGCAAAGTCCCGAGCGAGCACTCGACTCAGTGCAATGCACCCGGAAGGACGCTCTCGCTCGCCTTTCAAGGAGCGATTCCTAACAGCAGAAGCAGCAGAGGCACAAACTGCACGACGAGAGGGGACAACGTAGAACACGTCTCTGTCCTGGCACATTTTCGTGTGCGATACTTCCCTCCGGCTCTTCGGGCCTTGCGAAGCTCTGTGTACTGCGAGCGCTGCTACTCGCAGCTGAGAAGGACCGTGGAGCTAGCGGCGAATTCGGAGAGCTCTTCGCTGCACTGCGCCGCTCGCAAGCGGCTTCGTTCTTCGCCTTCTGCCGTCCGGCGAGAGCTGAACTCGAGCGGTCAGTTGCAGCTCTGCCCAACAGCGTGTTCTCAGTTCTGCGGGCAAGCACGCCCTCTTGCCTTGGCCCCGAGTGCAAAGTCCCGAGCGAGCACTCGACTCAGTGCAATGCACCCGGAAGGACGCTCTCGCTCGCCTTTCAAGGAGCGATTCCTAACAGCAGAAGCAGCAGAGGCACAAACTGCACGACGAGAAGGGGACAACGTAGAACACGTCTCTGTCCTGGCACATTTGCGTGTGCGATACTTCCCTCCGGCTCTTCGGGCCTTGCGAAGCTCTGTGTACTGCGAGCGCTGCTACTCGCAGCTGAGAAGGACCGTGGAGCTAGCGGCGAATTCGGAGAGCTCTTCGCTGCACTGCGCCGCTCGCAAGCGGCTTCGTTCTTCGCCTTCTGCCGTCCGGCGAGAGCTGAACTCGAGCGGTCAGTTGCAGCTCTGCCCAACAGCGTGTTCTCAGTTCTGCGGGCAAGCACGCCCTCTTGCCTTGGCCCCGAGAGCAAAGTCCCGAGCGAGCACTCGACTCAGTGCAATGCACCCGGAAGGACGCTCTCGCTCGTCTTTCAAGGAGCGATTCCTAACAGCAGAAGCAGCAGAGGCACAAACTGCACGACGAGAGGGGACAACGTAGAACACGTCTCTGTCCTGGCACATTTGCGTGTGCGATACTTCCCTCCGGCTCTTCGGGCCTTGCGAAGCTCTGTGTACTGCGAGCGCTGCTACTCGCAGCTGAGAAGGACCGTGGAGCTAGCGGCGAATTCGGAGAGCTCTTCGCTGCACTGCGCCGCTCGCAAGCGGCTTCGTTCTTCGCCTTCTGCCGTCCGGCGAGAGCTGAACTCGAGCGGTCAGTTGCAGCTCTGCCCAACAGCGTGTTCTCAGTTCTGCGGGCAAGCACGCCCTCTTGCCTTGGCCCCGAGAGCAAAGTCCCGAGCGAGCACTCGACTCAGTGCAATGCACCCGGAAGGACGCTCTCGCTCGCCTTTCAAGGAGCGATTCCTAACAGCAGAAGCAGCAGAGGCACAAACTGCACGACGAGAAGGGGACAACGTAGAACACGTCTCTGTCCTGGCACATTTGCGTGTGCGATACTTCCCTCCGGCTCTTCGGGCCTTGCGAAGCTCTGTGTACTGCGAGCGCTGCTACTCGCAGCTGAGAAGGACCGTGGAGCTAGCGGCGAATTCGGAGAGCTCTTCGCTGCACTGCGCCGCTCGCAAGCGGCTTCGTTCTTCGCCTTCTGCCGTCCGGCGAGAGCTGAACTCCAGCGGTCAGTTGCAGCTCTGCCCAACAGCGTGTTCTCAGTTCTGCGGGCAAGCACGCCCTCTTGCCTTGGCCCCGAGAGCAAAGTCCCGAGCGAGCACTCGACTCAGTGCAATGCACCCGGAAGGACGCTCTCGCTCGTCTTTCAAGGAGCGATTCCTAACAGCAGAAGCAGCAGAGGCACAAACTGCACGACGAGAGGGGACAACGTAGAACACGTCTCTGTCCTGGCACATTTGCGTGTGCGATACTTCCCTCCGGCTCTTCGGGCCTTGCGAAGCTCTGTGTACTGCGAGCGCTGCTACTCGCAGCTGAGAAGGACCGTGGAGCTAGCGGCGAATTCGGAGAGCTCTTCGCTGCACTGCGCCGCTCGCAAGCGGCTTCGTTCTTCGCCTTCTGCCGTCCGGCGAGAGCTGAACTCCAGCGGTCAGTTGCAGCTCTGCCCAACAGCGTGTTCTCAGTTCTGCGGGCAAGCACGCCCTCTTGCCTTGGCCCCGAGTGCAAAGTCCCGAGCGAGCACTCGACTCAGTGCAATGCACCCGGAAGGACGCTCTCGCTCGTCTTTCAAGGAGCGATTCCTAACAGCAGAAGCAGCAGAGGCACAAACTGCACGACGAGAGGGGACAACGTAGAACACGTCTCTGTCCTGGCACATTTGCGTGTGCGATACTTCCCTCCGGCTCTTCGGGCCTTGCGAAGCTCTGTGTACTGCGAGCGCTGCTACTCGCAGCTGAGAAGGACCGTGGAGCTAGCGGCGAATTCGGAGAGCTCTTCGCTGCACTGCGCCGCTCGCAAGGGGCTTCGTTCTTCGCCTTCTGCCGTCCGGCGAGAGCTGAACTCCAGCGGTCAGTTGCAGCTCTGCCCAACAGCGTGTTCTCAGTTCTGCGGGCAAGCACGCCCTCTTGCCTTGGCCCCGAGAGCAAAGTCCCGAGCGAGCACTCGACTCAGTGCAATGCACCCGGAAGGACGCTCTCGCTCGCCTTTCGAGGAGCGATTCCTAAGAGCAGAAGCAGCAGAGGCACAAACTGCACGACGAGAGGGGACAACGTAGAACACGTCTCTGTCCTGGCACATTTGCCTGTGCCATACTTCCCTCCGGCTCTTCGGGCCTTGCGAAGCTCTGTGTACTGCGAGCGCTGCTACTCGCAGCTGAGAAGGACCGTGGAGCTAGCGGCGAATTCGGAGAGCTCTTCGCTGCACTGCGCCGCTCGCAAGCGGCTTCGTTCTTCGCCTTCTGCCGTCCGGCGAGAGCTGAACTCCAGCGGTCAGTTGCAGCTCTGCCCAACAGCGTGTTCTCAGTTCTGCGGGCAAGCACGCCCTCTTGCCTTGGCCCCGAGAGCAAAGTCCCGAGCGAGCACTCGACTCAGTGCAATGCACCCGAAAGGACGCTCTCGCTCGCCTTTCGAGGAGCGATTCCTAACAGCAGAAGCAGCAGAGGCACAAACTGCACGACGAGAGGGGACAACGTAGAACACGTCTCTGTCCTGGCACATTTGCGTGTGCGATACTTCCCTCCGGCTCTTCGGGCCTTGCGAAGCTCTGTGTACTGCGAGCGCTGCTACTCGCAGCTGAGAAGGACCGTGGAGCTAGCGGCGAATTCGGAGAGCTCTTCGCTGCACTGCGCCGCTCGCAAGCGGCTTCGTTCTTCGCCTTCTGCCGTCCGGCGAGAGCTGAACTCCAGCGGTCAGTTGCAGCTCTGCCCAACAGCGTGTTCTCAGTTCTGCGGGCAAGCACGCCCTCTTGCCTTGGCCCCGAGAGCAAAGTCCCGAGCGAGCACTCGACTCAGTGCAATGCACCCGGAAGGACGCTCTCGCTCGCCTTTCGAGGAGCGATTCCTAAGAGCAGAAGCAGCAGAGGCACAAACTGCACGACGAGAGGGGACAACGTAGAACACGTCTCTGTCCTGGCACATTTGCGTGTGCGATACTTCCCTCCGGCTCTTCGGGCCTTGCGAAGCTCCGTGTACTGCGAGCGCTGCTACTCGCAGCTGAGAAGGACCGTGGAGCTAGCGGCGAATTCGGAGAGCTCTTCGCTGCACTGCGCCGCTCGCAAGCGGCTTCGTTCTTCGCCTTCTGCCGTCCGGCGAGAGCTGAACTCCAGCGGTCAGTTGCAGCTCTGCCCAACAGCGTGTTCTCAGTTCTGCGGGCAAGCACGCCCTCTTGCCTTGGCCCCGAGTGCAAAGTCCCGAGCGAGCACTCGACTCAGTGCAATGCACCCGGAAGGACGCTCTCGCTCGTCTTTCGAGGAGCGATTCCTAACAGCAGAAGCAGCAGAGGCACAAACTGCACGACGAGAAGGGACAACGTAGAACACGTCTCTGTCCTGGCACATTTGCGTGTGCGATACTTCCCTCCGGCTCTTCGGGCCTTGCGAAGCTCCGTGTACTGCGAGCGCTGCTACTCGCAGCTGAGAAGGACCGTGGAGCTAGCGGCGAATTCGGAGAGCTCTTCGCTGCACTGCGCCGCTCGCAAGCGGCTTCGTTCTTCGCCTTCTGCCGTCCGGCGAGAGCTGAACTCCAGCGGTCAGTTGCAGCTCTGCCCAACAGCGTGTTCTCAGTTCTGCGGGCAAGCACGCCCTCTTGCCTTGGCCCCGAGAGCAAAGTCCCGAGCGAGCACTCGACTCAGTGCAATGCACCCGGAAGGACGCTCTCGCTCGTCTTTCAAGGAGCGATTCCTAACAGCAGAAGCAGCAGAGGCACAAACTGCACGACGAGAAGGGGACAACGTAGAACACGTCTCTGTCCTGGCACATTTGCGTGTGCGATACTTCCCCTCCGGCTCTTCGGGCCTTGCGAAGCTCTGTGTACTGCGAGCGCTGCTACTCGCAGCTGAGAAGGACCGTGGAGCTAGCGGCGAATTCGGAGAGCTCTTCGCTGCACTGCGCCGCTCGCAAGCGGCTTCGTTCTTCGCCTTCTGCCGTCCGGCGAGAGCTGAACTCGAGCGGTCAGTTGCAGCTCTGCCCAACAGCGTGTTCTCAGTTCTGCGGGCAAGCACGCCCTCTTGCCTTGGCCCCGAGAGCAAAGTCCCGAGCGAGCACTCGACTCAGTGCAATGCACCCGGAAGGACGCTCTCGCTCGTCTTTCGAGGAGCGATTCCTAACAGCAGAAGCAGCAGAGGCACGAACTGCACGACGAGAGGGGACAACA